>NW_008340588.1:6674133-6681137 GCF_000622305.1 Nannospalax galili
GAGGTGCTCATTCTTTATTTTGGTTAACTGGGCTAGTGGTCTGTCAATCTTGTTTATCTTTTCAAAGAACCAACTCTTGGATTCATTGATTCTTTGTAGTATTTTCTTTGTTTCGATTTCATTAATCTCTGCCCTGATTTTGTTATTTCTTTTTGTCTGCTGGGTTTGGGTTTCTTTTGTTGTTGCTTTTCAAGTGTCTTGAGTTGCAATGTTAAGTCATTTATTTGTATTCTTTCTGATTTTTTTTTAATGTAGGCACTTAGAGCTATAAACTTCCCTCTAAGGACAGCTTTCAGCATGTCCCAGAGGTTTTGTTGTGTTGTATTGTCCTTTTTATTTAGTTCCAGGAATACTTTTATTTCTTTCTTAATTTCTCTTTTGACCCATTCATCATTCAGGAGTGTGTTGTTTAATCTCCATGTGTTCATGTGGTTACTAGGGCTTCTTCCAGTGTTGATTTTAAGCTTTGTTGCATTGTGGTCTGATAGAATGCATGGAATTATTTCAATCTTTTTGTATTTGTTGAGGTTTGTTTTGTACCCCAGTATATGGTCAATTTTGGAGAAGGTTCCATGGCGTGCTGAATAGAAAGTATATCCTTTGGTGCTTGGGTGGGATACTCGGTAGATGTCTGTTAGGTATTTGATATATGATATTGTTTAATTCAGATGTCTTTCTGTCAACTCTCTGTTCTGTTGACCAATCTAATGGAGACAGTGTGGTACTGAAGTCCCCTACTATTAATGAATTGGGATTATTCTGGGTCTTAAAGTCCTATAGTATTGTTTTTATGAATTTGCGTGCACCAGAGTTTGGTGAATATATTTTCATGATTGTAATATCTTCTTGGTTTATTGTTCCTTTGATCAGAATGAAGTGGCCCTCTTTATCTCTTCTGATTCATTTTAGCTTGAAGTCTATTTTTGTCAGATATTAGAACTGTAACTCCTGCTTTTATCTTAGTACCATTTGCTTGGAATATTTTTTTTTCCATCCTTTCATCTTAAGCTAGTGCCTGCCCTTGATGGGGTGCTTGCAGACAACAAAAAGATAGAGTTTGATTCTTAATCCATTCAACTAGCCTGTGTCTTTTGACTGAGAGTTCAGTCCATTGATAGTTAAAGTTATTAATGAAAGATGTGTATTGAATCCTGTCATTTTTATTTCTGTTCACATTATTGATATAGCTGTGCATTTCCACAGTTATACCTTCATTGAATTTCTTTCTGTCATCCCTTGTGTATAGTCGTTTCTTTCTTTGGCTCTTTGTATTGCTTCAAGAACTCTCTGAAGGGCTGGTTTTGTGGACATCAACTCCTTCAGCCTATTTATGTCATGGAAGATTTTTCTTTCCCCTTTGACTATAATAGACATTTTGTCTGAGCATAGTAATCTGGGTTGACATCTGTGGTCATTCAGAACTGGGAATACTTTGTTCCAGGCTCTTCTGGCTTTCATAGTTTGCACTGAAAAGTCATCTGTGATCCTGTTGGGTTTTCCTTTATATGTGACTTGTTTTTCTTTGCAGTTTTCAGTATTGTCTCTTTGTTCTGTATGTTTAGTGTTTTTACTATGATGTGTTTTGGAGAGTTTCTTTTCTGGTCCTGTCCATTTGGTGTTCTATTTGCTTCTTGTATTTGTATGGGCATGTCTTTCTTTAATTTTGGGAAATTTTCTTCTACGTTTCTGTTTAAGATCTGGTCCATACCATTATCTTGAGATTCTTCTCCTTCCTGTATGCCTATAAGTTTGGTCTTTTTATGGTGTCACACAATTCCTGCATATTCCATTCTTATGATTTCTTAAAATTTCATAATCTTGTGGTCTAGTTCATCCACTTTATCTTCCAGTCTTGATTTTCTGTTTTCCATTTCATTCATCTTATTGGTGAGGCTTTCTCCTGTTTTTTCTCATTGGCTTACTGAATGTTTTGCTTCCTTCTTCATTTCAGCCTGAGTAGTCTTCAATATTTCTAACTCTTCTGAATTCATCCAAAAGTTTATTCCTATCTTCCTTCAGTTCTTTGATTTCTTTATTTGTGTGTTTTTTAATTCTTTTATCATGTTTATAATTGTTCTTTTGAGTTTCATGTCCTGCATTATCTCTAGGGGGTTCTCATTGTACTCCTATTTGGTATTTGGTGGGGATGGTGGGGATATATATTTCGTTTTTTCATGTTCTTATTTTCCTCTGTGACTTTGACATGTGCATTTCTTTTGTAATGCAGGCCTTCAAGTTTAGCTCTGCTTCTTTTTGTAAACTTTACATGCCTTTGTGGTTTATTTGTTGGGCATGAAAAGCTGGTTGGTCTAGGGTTCAGCTTCTCTCTTTTGGTTTTATATTGGAGTGGCCAAATTGCTTTCATATTCAGGAGTTCCCACAGAGGCCCAAGTCAGATGAGAATCAGATGCTCTCAGGCTTTCTCCTTATGTCTGGATCCCTCCACGAAAGATGTTGTCCTCAGGAATTTGGGGGGTGGCCTGGCCTGGGAGCAGGCCCCAGGAAAGATGCTGGTCTTGAGCAGCTGGTGACCATGCCACCCAGGAATACAAAGGGAGGTGGGGATGGGAAGAGGCCCCAAGTGCTCCTGGGGACTGCAGGGAGGAACTGAGTTGGTCTGGAAGCAAAGGATCAGGAAGCAGTGGCGGCTCCTAGAGAAGAGGTCAGCCCCGATGTCTGGGTTGTCAAGACAAGAAATGGGCCAGTACCCAGTCTAGGAGGAGAAATGGGGCAGGGGGAGTTGGAAGGGTGAATGAGGCTGGGGGAGTCAAGGCACGACCACTGGACCCACCCAGGAAAGAGACTGGCAGGTTGTGCAGCCCAGGGAAGCAGAGGGAGGTGAGGGTGAGACCAGGCCCAAAGGGCTCTTGGGGACTGCGAGAAGGAACTGGGTTGGTCAGGATGCAAAGGGTCAAGAAGCAGTGGTGGTTCCCGGCCGAGAGGTCAGCCCTGGTGTCTGGGATGCCGAAATAAGAAATGGGTCAGTACTCAGGCTAGGAGGAGAGATGGGGTTGGGGAGCTGGGAGGGTGAATGAGGCTGTGGGAGTCAAGGTGTGGTGGGCGACACTGGACTTACCCACAAAAGAGGCTGGCAGGTTGTCTTACCTCAATTACAATCTACACTTGTCTTTGATGTTTCTTTACTTCTTATTATTGATATTTTAATCCTGTTAGAAAGATAGTATACCCAAACAACAGGTTTAATACATTCACCTAGCCTAAATTATAGATGTCAGAGAAAGGTTTGCAAGGCTTGGTGTGCTCTTCTTTTGGCTTACCATCTATTGAGTAAGCAAAGTGTTTTCTTCATCCTTATTTGATCTAAGTCAACAGATGAGTGATATTAAAAAATATACTATTTATCTGTTTTGGAGAGACAAAATATCTTCTTCAGACTCTGTGTTAGCTGACCAGTTGCATTCCAAGATGTCATAGCATTTTTTAAAATGTCAGATACTGAATGTAAGAGGTTGTGACTGTATCTCATATTTAAATTAGCTTTGGGAAAGACAGGTAACACCTATATTGATTACCTGCAAAACATAACTTACATTTATTTCTGTACTCCCAAGCTTTGTGGCGCAAGAACACCACAATAGAAACCCCACACTGCATCCTCAAGGACTGCATATATTTCATAAAGGATCAGAGTGATTGCTACAGAGTATGGCAAGTTTTTCTTCACTTCCCTGCCTCTACCTCCCTGGATCCATGTGGAAATGGAGCAGCAGTAAATAAGGCAGAGACTTGTGCCTAGAGAACCTGGGTAGGCACAGACCATGCTGGCAGCCCTCAGAGAGAAGAAAGTAATTATATACCCTTGCTGTCCCATTTGTTTTGATTTCATTGAAATGAAATTTCCTGAAGAAAGAGATGCACTGTTGTGTTTTAAGCATCAAATTTTCCTTTCCTAGTAGTGAGCTGGTGACTGGTTTGGAAAGAAACTCAGAGGCAGAGCGTGAGCTGAAGCCCATCCCCTACTGTGTGTGCACGGTGGCATGGGAAATGCTAACTACTGATACTCAGCTTGCCTTCTTCAGTCATTGTATAATCTGCACAGTTTTAGTGGCTTTCAGTGTAGTGGTTTCCACTAACACTTGTTTGATAAGCTGTGTGGCAGAAGGAGACAGAAATTATATCTGTAAATACAAGTGTTTTAGTTAGTCTTGATCTTAATGTAACCACATCGTAGCCATGTTGGGAAAATGTTCCAGGATAGTAACCCAATGATTTATTTCACAACAGTAATTTTCTTCCTGGACTCCCTTTTCTTAATAATTCAAATTAGAAAAAAAAACTTACTTGAAGTTTTATAAATGTTCTTTTATCGTATGCTTTCTTTCTGAGCCCTCCTCTGCACCATAGCCTCGTTTAACCTCGATGCTAACATGCATTTGGTAATATTTCCCCAAAGATTTCCTACGGTTATTTTTAATAGCATCTCTTTTACATACTCCATGTACACTTGTTCTTATGTTTAGCTTGCTCAAGAATTTGTTGTGACAGCAAAAGAATCTAGAGTTTTACATTTGTTACAGTCATTGCCACCTAGAGTTCTGCATTATGAAGCTGGAGCTGCCATTACTAGGGGAGAAATATCATGCCTCAACCTGCCTGCAGTCCAGGCAGACTTTGGGAATTCTTCCCAATCATGGAACATTTCAGGGAATGTGCTTTAAACATAAAAGATACCCAACAAGACCAGCAAAATCTTTGGGTTCTGCCTGGATAACTTGCCTCCTTTTATTAAAAACAAAACTCAGGGGCCTGAGGTAATGGCTCAGCAGATAAGAATGCTTGGTATGCAAGCATGAGGACTTGAGTTTGAATCCCCAGTGCCCAGGTGAAAAAGCTGAGTGAGGCTGTGCATACCCAAGGGGCAGAGACAAGAGCATCACTGACCGCCAGCCTACCTCAAGGTTCATAGAGAGACCGTGTCTCACAGGAATAAGGTGGCGAGTGCTAGAGACATTTGTTGTTCTCTAGCCTCTGCACACACTTATACACACATGTGCACGTATACACACCCCACACACTACAAACACACACACAAATCAAACATCAGATTCCTTTTGGACAATCTGTGGCTACAGAGGTGCAGCTAAACTATAGAGACTTCGCTTTGCTCAAGAAATTGACCTTTCCTTTGAGAAAGATGATCTTTTCACCTCTGGTCACAAACAGAGAAGTTGATGTTTCTTAGCTTTGCTCACAGCTTAGCTGAGAAAAGCCTTTTGATTTGAGACCAAGAGGTCACATGGGGAAAACCAAATACTCAGAGTCCTAGGAGTGAGGAAAAATGGTTTTCAGAAATGGTGCACACACCTCAGTGTAGGGCAACTCACTGGGGCATGGAGGGAAATTGTTAGAACATTCTATATTTGTTCTTTTCATCTCAGCCTATGGCAAATATTATTCACATGCACATTCTGCCATATATATATAAAATGTCAGTAAAACAAATATACAAAATAAGAAGATGCACATCTAATTAGAGAAACATAATCCAGGACATATGGAAATCTCTGGCCTGGAATACTCAGGTTATAAACTATGGGTAACAGTTCTCTAACGATAGGAATAAAATTTTCACCAGGAATTTCCTCTAGCTCCTGCTTAGCTATGTCTAGCGATCCCTCTGAAAGGAGCAGAGAGAAGGATCCTTGATACTATGTTCACAGACACACATCAAAAGTGGATGGAGGCACAGAATCTATTTTTACTGTGGGAGAACAGAGTAAAACTTTAATTCTGCTTTGGGGAGACAGATTGGGAAGGTTTTACACAAAAAGTTTGTCAGAAGAAGGCTGACACGGAAGGCAGGGACAGAATCTTAATACATGATCTTTTGAACAGGAAGAAATGCATAAGTAAAAGATAAAAACACAAGCCTTCTTTGAGCAGTATGAGAATCCACACAGCTGGGGGCAGAATTCTGTGGGCAGAAGAGAACGAGATGGGCAGGGTGGCTGAAACCAGTTCTGGGAGGCCTTGGGGTACCCTGCTAAGAAGTTTAACACTCTTCTGAAATTATGAGGAAAAAAATGAAGTTGTTTTGGTTTTACAGTTAGAAACTCACTTTTTCCAAAGTTTAGATTAGGAAGATTAGCTCGGCAATAGTGTTGGTGGACTGGGGAAAGAACAATCAGGAAACTGATGCCATCATCAGATGGAAAGTATGACGGCCTATCTGATCGCAGTCACATTAGTGGGAACACAGAGGGCACATTTGGGCCTTGTCACAGGTGTACTTGGAAGGACTTAGTCTGTTAGACAGGGCTTTGCTTCTGAGACCCTAAGATCAGATGACTGGAAGAATAGCAGCACTGTTCATTGAATCAAGCTCCAGGGGAGAGGTGAGGAGGGGATCACGCATGTCAGATGTCCTGAGACGATGTTGCTGAGGAGTTTGATGGTTCGCTAAGACTCAGCATAGCAGCACTTGTGTCTATGATTTATTACAATAAAAGAAGATCAAACAAAATCACCAAAGGGAAGAGGTATGTGATAAAGAATCCAGCACCAGATCCAAGAGTCTTCTACCCATAGAATCACACAAGACATGTGACAACACCGGAAATGCTGTCTTCCAGGGAAATTCATTAGCATCACCATCTCCAGGGTTTTTTAGTGAAGATTGGTCACGTAAGAACCCCTAGTTTAGCACGTACCAAAATTTCATACTCCCTGAGAAAAACTGGGTGTTTGACATAAACCACATTGTTTTGCCAACAGCTTAAGGCCAGGGCACTGCTCTTATCAGTTTTGGAAATGGTACAAATCCTGCTGAAATCCAAGTTCCAGACACCAGCCAAGGGCCACACTCGTTAAGCAAACATCTCAAGGGATAGCAAGCTATTGAGTTGTCTCACATGAATGTGCTTGTAGGAACCTCTTACACAGAAAGAAGGAGGAAATAAGACTGGGCAGAAGAAAAACGATTTCACCCAACTGTGAAGAAGCAGTTACAACAGAGACCTTAGTCTGAACACCCCCCCCACCCC
>NW_008340588.1:6681226-6694909 GCF_000622305.1 Nannospalax galili
ATGCTGCATGGCTCGTCAAAGATGTCTTAACTAGCCTTAACACTGACCAGGCACTAACAGCTCCCTTAAGCTAAGAGAAGCAGCTTCTGAAACCACTCCTAGGGACAGCAGAAGGGGCTTAGAAACCTTTCAGAAAACTGGGTTAATGATTGTTTTGGGTCTGTGGTCCGCATACCCCATCTTTCACCTCCGAGGGTATAATAAAGTGAGTGCTGTTGGCTGTATAAATAGCTTCATAACTTCTTTGCTAATGGGATCAAATACTTTGGAGATGCTAGAATACTAATTAAAAAAAATTAAAGTTCCCCAGACTCTGAACTCAATAAGAAGCACACAGGGCACAATATTTCTGAAGCATCTTGGTATCTAGGAACTCCAAGAACAGTCATCATTTTTTTTTTTTTTCAGGAAACCATGTGGGGAGCTCTGCTAACTACAGACATCTGCCTAAATTAGATTACCAATCCCACCAATCACTTAGGGAAACTCAGCACTGGCCTGCTTCCCTCGATGCAAGCGAATCCACTCCCTGCTCAGTAGAGCCAGCGCATAGCCTTTGAATGACAACGGAAGTGCCCAGTTCCCAAGTAACTACATACAGTTGTATCATTTTGTTGGACATCATCTTTAAAAAGCATTAGATCTTTTGATGTCCTGTATACTCCAACAGAAGTGTTACAATTACTCACTGAGGAAATTGAGGCTTTGGGGTTCCATGTTGACCCCAGGGTCCTGTTGCCACTGGGCAGCAGGTGCGGGCTGAGCTCTAAAGAATCTGATCTTCCCCATTCTTTCTGCTGATGGCACTCTCTGCATCATCTTCAAACACCTCTCCCAGAAGCCAGAACCAGGGTCCTGAGTGTCTTTCAAGGAGACTGGAAAACAGATTTTAATTAAAAGAATTGAAAGTTTTAAAGTTGTCACATTTTATTAGGGGCTAGAGGGTCGTAATCACTAGCAAAGCAGATCCTAACACACAAACTTAACGAACAGGATTGTGGAGGTCTGCAAGCCCTGCTTTGGGAATTCAAACATTCTGCTGTTGAGAGATTCTGTTGATTTCGGAAATCCCATGAATCACTTCCTGAAAGAACAAATAATGGAAGCTTTTGATTCCAAGTTTCCAAGAAATGCTGGCTAAGGGCAGAGGACCTCTGGGAATATCAGGATGTACTTAGATACCTTTGGTGAAAAGCCTGGACCACAGTTCAGAGATAGTACTTGAGAAGCACAATTCCCAGCAGGCACTGTTTTCCTCCCAAGTTGTCAGACACTAGGAAGAAGGACTGTTCCTTTCTGTTCTTTCTGAAAGGTTAGGTTGGGCAGAAACGGATCCCTTTGGCGGTCAGTGAGGAGTATCAGAGCCTCGGTATCTAATTTTAAAGCTTCAGCGAGGGCCTTTTACCAAGAAGTTTCCTGATGTACTTGGAAGCTTCTGTAGTTGCTCTCATTAAGAACGGTGATAAACTCAGACGTGCAAGATTCGCGTTTGCCTTGGGGAGATTTACAGAGAGCAGATACATGCCAGAGCAGCAGAGGCAACCAGCGGTCAGCATCCCCACTCTGGACCTCTCACGCCTTCTCTCTGCCTTTTGTGGTCCAACCATAAAAATTCACAAGTTGAAACTTGAAGTAATTTTTTTTAAGGTTGTGAAAATTTTCACTTCTCACATGAGATCAATTATATTTTCCAAGCAAGTGGGACAAAAGAAATGTGGTTGTGAAGACACTGGATGCAACAAAGGTCCCTATATTCGGGACTGAGATTGGATTGGGATCCTATCTCTTGGGATTGTTTTTTCAAGTTTTACACGAAGATTAAAAAATCATGGAAATTCCATAGAGCCCTGGGAAATCTCTTTCTCAGAGGTCATGAAATTGCGCTGAAAGGTTACAGTGACCGGAGACTATATAGTTCAGTTGTCAGAGATCTGCAACTTCTGACATTAGCCTCTGCTAATGATCAAGAGCAGTCTTTTCAGCTCAAGTCAATTATCTATTGTGTCTCTGTGCTTTCTTCTTATTGGAGAGGCGAAGGCCGTGCTGTAATGAGTAAACTTGGCAGTGGCCCTTTTAAAGGTGTTGTGGATTTTTATTTCTTCTATGAACAAGAGAATAGCGAGGGTCAGGTCATGGGTTAGATGTCTTGACTTCCACCCTGGCAGTTCTTCAAGGCAACAACTCACACATGGCCCAAATACGCTCACACATGTTCTGTTTAATGTCACCATGTTCAGACGTGTCCTTTTTATCAGTGTCACCTGTGCCTTATATAACAAGGGTATATAAAAAGAACTTGTAAGAGACTGTTAGAATCACCAAGATTTCTACAAATACCTGAGATGATGTCTCCAGTTCAGAACTTTTAGCTAAACAGCTCACCTACATGTCCTCAAGCCTAGGTGGGCCATTTGTTTCTTATGGTAATATGTATCTGAGCTTGATCAATTGCAAGCAGGCCAATGCACTGGTCACATATGTTTTCATTGCACCAGGTTATGGGGTGTTAGAGTGACAAATAAACATTCTGTTTAAATATCAAAAACATGAGATGCTTAATTTGTGCTATTATAAAAATCACAGGCTTTGATTGTAACACCCTAGCAGTATGTTTATAGAAAGCTAAATAAAATAGCAACTTTAATGAGACAATCAGTTTTTGTGTAATGATATTTCAGCACTTTACAAATGCATTAATTTCAGGAAAACTAGTGATTAGTAGAAGTATAGATTCTTAGAGCCACAGGGAATCTACTTAGACTTTAAATGTTCAAATATTCTTCTAATACCAATGAACCTCATTACCCATTCATTTTGGCCAACACTCCCGGCCAGCCAATGGATCCTCTCATCACCTGGAAGTGTTCCATTCCAGAAATTGTAGATTCTAGTAGCTGCTCTCAACAAAATAATCTGCAAACATTTCTGCCGCCCCCTCAGCTGCTGTTTCTCCACCTGTCTCCTGGCCCCTTGATGTCTATAGCTTCACTAGCCTCCCTCCCTGGCCTCTTACACTCCTTCCTCGCACGTTTAGCATCTCCCCAGTCCCCTGCTGCCTTCCTGCTATGTGGTCTCTTGACTCAATGACTTGGCCCAAGCTGGTACTCAACTAGTGAATAGTTTCTGAATTCCCTCTGTGACAATCAGAAGGGAGCTCTTTTGTCTTGAATGTTAGCCTCCAGACATTCACCCCTGTGTACTTCCCACCTTTTTTTTTTTTTAGCTTCTTGTTCTAGTTTGCCTTCAATTGCTGTGACAAAACACTCTGACTAACACCAACTTGTGATGGAAAGGGTTTATTTGGCTTACATCTCCAGGGTCACTCAGGGCAGGGACCTGGAGGCAGGAGCTGAAGCACAGGTCATGGAAGACAGCTTCTTAGTGGCTTACTCTCCTGGCCTGAACTCAGCCTGCTTTCTTATACAATACAGGACAACCTGCTCACGGGGGATACTGTCCACAGTGGGGCTGGGCCCTCCTGCATCACTCAACAATCAAGAAAATGCTCCACAGACATGGCCACGGGCCAGTCTAATGGAGGAAATTCCCCCATTGAGGCTCCCTCTTCCCAGGTGTGTCAAGTTTGACAACTAAAGCTCTCGAGCATACTCCCATACACCATTTATAACTCAGTCTTGCCACATAACTAGGAAGTCTGCCCTAACCAGTCTCTCCATTCTAGTCCTCCCTTGCCATGACATCAAGTCATATGCCCTCTCACATGTCACATACAAATGCATCCAGTGAATCAATTTCTATAATTGTGTCATACTGCCCCAGTAGAGTTGCAATGGGTTTATATCCCCTTACAGTGGATAGCTATCATAAGCTGAAAATATGCTAAGTCAAGCATGCATTTAAAATAGCTCACTTTCTAAACATCATGGCTTAGCCTAGTCTACCTTAAACAAGTTCAGAATACCTGACTTTATCATGCAGCTGGACAAAATTATCTAACAAAGCCTATTTTATAATGGAGTGTTGACTATATCATGTCATTTATTGACTACTATTGAAAGCAGAACAGTTGTATAGCTACTCACATTAAAGCACCACGATAGAGTCAGAATCCAAAGTCTGACATGAGGCAGGGACTGTTGACATTCACCTTCCAAGTGTCTACTACTTTTAACGGTAAAATCCCAGGCTACTTATTTAGGTGTGTAAGCCTTTGGTTCCTCACCTAAAGTGGGTTTTTAATAGGGTTTATGTAAATGCTTAATATATTATTTGTGTTATAAAAACACCCTTGGGGAGCTGGAGAGATGGCTCAGCAGTTAAGAGCACTAGCTGCTCTGGTAGAGGACCTGGGTTTGGTTCCCAGCATCCACATCTGGGCTAACAATTATTCATAACTCCAGTTCCAGGGGAATCTGATGCCCTCTTTTGGCTTTCATGGGTATCACACACAGATGTTTTTACATGCATGTAGGTGAAACACTAATACACATTAAAAAAGAAAATGGATAAATTAAAAAAAAATTAGGAAGAACACCCTTGGAAGTTCCTAAAGGAAAATATTTATCCTTTAATGACTGTACAGACAAGGAGTTTGTTTCATTGTTGAATACTTAAAGTGCAATTAAACTCATCAAAGATGCTTCTTTTTGTAAAAGCTGGTCAAACACGGAGAATAAGTGCCTGTGAAGTGCCCAGTCCTAAATGACATATATACAGTACAATCTCTCTCTACAACTAAGGCTCAGGGAACATAGTGGAACAGGGGACAGAAAGAATATTAGTGCATCTCTCAACTCTCGTCAATGAAGTTTCCTCATGCAACAGATGGTGATTTACCCAGCAAGTTATAACTGACTAAAAATAGAGAATAAGAGATTGCAGAGTGCTTGTCCTTGCATAGGATACCCATATCAAACCTCTGCCACCCAAGGCTAAAGGACCATTGTGGAAGAGGGGACAGAAAGATTATAGGAGTCAAAGATGGTGAATGTCTGCAAGAAAACAGTTTTCCAGACAGCTGGGAAGTTGCTCATATGAAATTACAGTAATAGTAACAATATGCAGAAGACCCATGCAAACTCAAGTCAGACAAAATCCCAATGTAGAGGTGGGAAAGTGGGGAAGAACCTCCCACCTTAGCTGAGGAACTATTGGCGACAGATAACTGCTGGGAGAGGGAGAGTCAATTTTTTCTAAAGGTATGATGCTAGATCTACCAGGTTCCAGTAGATAGACCCCCCCCCCCACCTACCCTTCCCCACACACCAAAGGACATTTGGGGACACAAATTTGACTCTATAGGCCTTAATAGATATGACAAAGTACGTGAAATCCAGTGGGGGGGGACTATAAGAAGAGTGCAAATGGGGGGTGTCTAAATATGATCAAAATATGTTGTATGAAAGTCACAAAAATTCAATTTAAAGAAGTGTGAGTAAACCAATAATGACTCGTTACCATTTTTTTTTTATTTTACTGATTTTATTGACATAAATTAGCACCATAGACCCAGTTCCTGCTACAATCCCAATAGCATCTGCTATGCTGAAGAATCGTGAGTCTCTCTCAAGATACCCTGGTATATGTTCTCAACAGCTGGTCCGAGTTCCAACTAATGTGATCAGCTGATGAGAACAGTCACTACTGAGCTCTTCTCAGCTGGATCCACAGCTGTCACCACATACTGCTACTTTTTCCCTAAATTCCGTTTAAGACCTTGAGGTATTGAAATACTTGAGATATTGATCAAATCACCACGAAGGTCAGGAAGGGTGACTGGGAAACACAACACAGAAAATCTGTCAGTGGTGACTACGCCTGGGTCCTGACCACTGCAGTAGGAAGTGCCCCAGGTCCCAGGAGTCCTCCTTCCTGGGAGATCTAGTCAAGATAACTCCAAGTCCCAGAGTCTGATTTCCTGCCCCAGGACTGACCTGTCCTGAGCAGCTGGCAGAGTAGTTCCAGTGCCTCCAGGGGAAGCCCCACCCACATAATCAAGCAGTGATTCATCCATGGTGCATTTCCCCAAAGATGCATCATTCAATCTTTGTTGTCACTTTGTTCTTAATGAAAATCGTGGTTACCACATCTGATTTACCAAACAATCCTCTCTCATAAGAAGTCCAAACACAAAATGATTTGTCTACAAACACTTGTTTTCAACCTCTTCAATATGCATAATCTGGCTCTTGTGTCTTCTGACAACTCTGATAGACTTCAAGAATTCTGGTAATTTTCAAGAAGAAAACGCCCAATCTAACTTAGTTCACATTAAACATTCATTCTTGGTCCAATACAATGACCATGTATTCCAGTCTCAGAGAACAGACATTCCCCTGGGGCATCCTCCCCTGTGGCTTATACCCCTACTGTGTGGAGACAGGGAAAAGAGACAGGAAAGATAGACAAGCATTTTTTATCAGTCTGAGGGAATGTGGCCTCACCGGCCAATGCTGACTGGCTGTTGGTGTCTTCTCTGTGGCAGACAGGTTCCTCATAGGTTCCTATATGAATTTTCTGGAAGCCCCATAAGAGATCTCCCACTTCGAAGTCACCATCACTGCCTCTACTCTTGGTGATTCAATGTTTTTTGTTACCAGGGTCCACATTACTGGTGAGACAGATTCAAGGCTGCTCCATGGTAAAATCACATCCTCATCTAAAATGCTAGATACAGAAGATGCAATACTCTATCCTTTCTTTGCCTTTGCTTTCTAATTCTGCTTTTCACCTGTCATATTTGATAGGTGGCCAGGCCACCTGTGGTACAGCCAGCTAGTGAAGGAGAGCAGGACGGGAATAACAGCTCATCACCATGCAGCATCTAAGGTCACAGATGACTTCCTAGAATTCTTTTCTCTTAACCCGTCTGTTTATATGGACCAGAGCTAGGTGGCACCAATGAAGGTTGGAGAAGCAGAGCAAGTTCAGCCACTTCCTAATAAGCCCTGGAAGAGATGCTGATCCCATTCATTCATTACAGCTATACACTGTATAAGAGTGCTTTGATCAAGACTCCCATAAGATTATAATGAGGATGAAAATTCCTACCCCCTAGTGAGATCATAACTGTTTTAACATCACAGTATAAGGCATTACTCATGTTTGTAGTGATGCTGATGTGAACCAACCTACTGCTCTACCAATCATATAAAAGTACAGGAAAAAGGTTGGGAAGATGGTTCAGTGAATTAGAATGCTTGCTGTGGAAGCACAAGGACCTAAATTTGGAATTCAGCACCCAAGTAAAAAACAGGGCGTGGCCATATTATGCACACCTGTAACCCCAACACTGTGGAAGGCAGAGATTGGAAGATCACTGGGACTTGCTGGCCACCAGCCTAGCTCAAGTTTCAGTGAGAGACCATGTCTCAAAGGAATAAGGTAGAGAGTGATAGAGCTGGCCACTTGGTGTCATCCTCTGGCAGGTACTCAGAAGTACACACATGCCCACTTAATATGCACATACACCACATATACATACATTGTATATACACAGAGTCTCTCACACATACACATAACAGTGCAGTATATACAATTATATACAGCTCATAATACTTGATAACGATAACAAACAACTGTTGCTGGTTTATATGTCAGTCTACTCTTTCTGCCATTTTATAATATATTTATATTTATAAAATTTTTACTGTTAAACAGTATGATGTGTTAGGTTGGTAACAACCTCATATGTCTAGTATGTCTGTTTACCATGTCCAGTGGTTACATCTTTTTCTTTTTTGCTTGATTTAATCTCAGACTTTTTGGTTTGCCATGGCCCTTGGAGCAATAGAGAATACTGAAAAGACTAGACTGACATCTAAGTTTGTGTAAGTACACCCTGATGTTCATGGTATGACAGAATCACCTAAAGACGCATTTCTTTCTGTAGTTAATCAACACCCTTGTATTTTATTTATTATTTATTTATATTTATTTATTTAAGCATATAATCTTCCTTTAACAATTTTATTACATTTATTTATTTATTATTTATTTTGTGTGTGAGGGGAGTGTGGGTGTAGGTACATGCATGCCACAACACATGTGTGGAGGACAGAGGACAAATTGCAGGAGTTAATTCCCTTTTTCTACCATGTGGATCCTGGGGATCAAACCCAGGTTGCCAGGTTTGGTGGCAAGCAACTTTACTTCCTGAGCCATCTCATTAGTCTTGCCATTTATTTATTTACTTAATTAATTTGTCTATTTATTTCATGCTAAAGATTGGACTCAGGGTTTCAAGAACACTAGGTAAACATTACGCCACTGAATTATATCCTCAGCCCCCTTGGAAAATGTCCATGAGCATTGTATTGTAACTACCAAACAGAGGACATTATTCTACAATGCATGTGTGTGTGTGTGTGTGTGTGTGTGTGTGTGTGTGTGTGTGTTATTAGCTTTATTTAACTGGTAAAGAAATAGCAACGCAGAGAGTTAAAGTAGACTTTTCGTGATTACACAGTTAATGGTAGGTCTAGGACTTAGCCCTAGTGCGTTATACTCTAAAGCCCTTCCATCCTTATAAACTAGTTCTCACTGAAATTTTTGGAGGAGGACTTAAGCTGAATACTGTTCACCTTGAAACTTTAAATCTCCCTGTCTGTATTCTACCTCTGGAGCCACACTGTAGAAGTCTGATTTTTTTATCTGTATGCTAGGAGTTTTAGATATTGTTTGCTCTAAAATTTGGTATGCTATCTGACTTTACTAAGAGATGAGGACATTATGGCCTTCCATTCAGACATCTGAAGACAGTATGGCCTCTGTGGCACTCTATTCTCTAAGCATCCTTGCTCATCTCTTTCAGATGTTTTCTCATGCACCTAGACTTTTAGCAGTGTTTTACAAGCATATTTAAACAGGACTGTTGCCTCCCTATCGTGCTTTCTAGTTTCCACGTTGCCTTTTCCCTTTCCTCTCTCCTACCACCAGCTCCTACTCTTTGGGCATCCTCACCATTAAGTTTCAGACTTGACAAAGGAAACATTAAATGAAATCTTCCCTTTAAGTCCCAAAGCTTGTGAATTTTGTCCAATATGGAGGTCAGTGGTCAACCAGTTGAAGGTGCTGCTAAAGAGTTCCCGAAGCCTCACACCATGATCTATTTCTGAACTGGACATTCCAAAACAGCTTGCTGACTGGAGATGCCAGGCACAAGTGCAGTTCAGCTTCTTGGTCTATTCTTACACTACCATGGAGTCTGTGATGGCTGTCTGCTCTGCCAGCTTTCTGCTCTCACCTCCCACCACTCTGCCCCTCGGGCCTCTCCTGGTTCAGCACCTCTTCAAATGCCCACAAATGTCCAGTTAGAGAAAGATGCTAGCTGCTGTGAACTGATGCGTGTAGCCATGTCATGTCTGGGAGTTGGCAATTCACAGTTCTCCTCCCTATCCACTGGCTCTGATGTTCTTTCTACCCCTTCTATTAAGTGTTGGGGACTCCTACTGTTTTGGGTTGTAGTCTTTCCATGTCCGGATAGCCGCATGCCGGCTCCGCGCGAATGGAAGGACTCCTTTTCTCAGCAGTGAGCCCCCCCTACTCTCTTCCTGACTCATCTTTGAAGTAGCCATCACAGATACATGGCCTCTGGCATAGGAACTGCCAGGTTTTCCTGTGTGATAATCAAGCAATGTCTGGCAGCCTGGTGGAAGCCCACCACCACATGTAAATGGGGCATCCTACACAGCTAAGGCTTTTACCACTACCCCCACAGCATAAAGTATCCTGGTTTTCCCTCAATAATTGGAGCTGAATCACTAAGACCTGGAGCCGAGCTGAGTCACTGAATAAAGGAACTGTACCACTGAGTCTGACTGAGCTGAGTTCTGTGTCTTACTGCCTGTGATTCAGTCTCTCCGGAGGGGCTGTCCCTTCGTAAACAACGACTAGCGAAGACCCTGCTTTCCCCGTTCTGGCACCTCCCCTCGTGACCCGGCAGCTGACGGATCTCGAACCTAGAGGGAGTGCCCGGTAGCTTGGAACGGAACACGCCTGGAACACAGTGACCAGCAGAGTCGCCAGCATCCAGTAGTCACGGAGACCCTCAGCAACACGGTGTGACACACGTGCACCCCAGCAACGCAGCGCAGCGTGCGGGACCCGCCCCAGCGGGACAGGAGCCAGCCAGCAGCTGGCGCTCTGCAAAACCCACGCGACCATAATTAAGTTCCTTGAGCCTTGGATGATAGGAGATTGATACAGGTAGCCCATCCAAAACTGAGCACTTAGCATTGTTATTACTTGGCATTTTGACCAGCTATGAGTTTCTGCACAAAAGAAATTTTTTGCTCTTACGGGTTTCTTGGGCAGGGAAGGGGTTTCATGACATGTGGACTGGCTTACATGCTAGAAGTCAGGCAGACACTAGATGAGAGTAAAGTTATAATTATAATTCAAGGTTGTTTTGAACAAAGCCACAGCATGTATTGCTTATCATCTCTGGAGTGAGGCTGTAGTGGGGTATGGCTTGATCTTTGGGAGAGAGAGCAGGGTAGCTAGAGGGTCTGTATCCTAATACTAAGCAATCAGGCTCAGGAATCCTTGTGTCAAGATAAGGCTTTGTCTCTGGCTTAATGTCCCAAATGGGTGGCCACTATGACCTAATTAGGAAATGGCATTGAAATGAGTCCTTAAACATGCAATAAAAATGGCAATAATGATGTCCAAGAAGAGAGGAGGGATGCCATCCTCCCTAGTAGCTCAGATCCTGTTTTCACTCCGTTCTTATCAAGGTGTCCTCAAAATAGAGGGAGGTGCCAACTGTGGCACATGCCTTTAACCTCAGCACCCAGGAGGCAGAGGCAGGTGAATCCTGTGAGATTGAGGCCAGCGTGATCTACATAGAGAGTTCTAGGCTAGCTGGGGCTACAAGGAGACCTCGTCTCAAAAACAACAGACAGAGTGACAGACAGACAGACAAGAAAGCAGATAAAAAACCCAGAGGGAGGTATAGGTAACACAGAAATGGTTGTAACCTGACTGTGGCTGATTTCTGCCCTTCCCACCTAGTTCACTGCAAACTTGCCAAGAACATTGTCCATCTTACTTAATGGAATTTTTTTGAACTCAGGTTATAGCATAATGGAAAGGTTTTCTCATGCTAAACTGTGTTTTGTCATAGTTACTTTCATAATTTTTAGAAATGGATAAAATCTTCAGGAAAAATTTAATAAATTAAAGGATGGAACAAGCTTTCCTTGGTCCTTTTTATTCTTTTTTCATTCTATCCATTTCTTTGTAGTCTTATTTTCTTCAATAGCAGAGTCAAGAGTAAATTCTCAATTTATATATATATTAAGGTTAAGAGGTAAAAGGTTATTTTGTATTCATAAGACATTCAATTAAAATATATATAACACAAGAAATGCATGAGGGAAAATGTGAAAATCACACCAGCGTGCAAGCTGTTATTCTATTAGCTGATGAGGTCATAGTTGGTTTCTTTCCTCCCTACT
Source organism: Nannospalax galili (assembly GCF_000622305.1). NCBI lineage: Eukaryota > Metazoa > Chordata > Mammalia > Rodentia > Spalacidae > Nannospalax > Nannospalax galili. The sequence continues at coordinate 6,692,647 of NW_008340588.1, forward strand.
TTTGATATTTTATGGAAATATAGTGAGATTATGTTGTTTTATAATAAAAAAATTGATGATTCATATTTTGAAATGTCAAGATGATTAAATTAATAGAAAACATTATCCTTTAAAAGAAAAAATATTAAATAAATTACTTTTTTACAGATATATCTTTGTAGGGTTTTGTTACAGTAGCAAATAGCCCCATAAGATTAACTAGTCAAGACTATAAAATCTTGAGTCTATCTGTTGAAGACCCACCTTTCCAGTTTCACTGGTCCATCATCTGGTCATAGGACCACCCCTAGGAAGGCAGGTTCACCTAAGTCATGATAAATAGATGGGTGGAGTGCCTTACCTAGTGGGTTAATGAGATAGTAAACTTTTCCTGCCTGGAATTCCACCTCCTAGTGCAATGCTTCTGGACCTAGTCACAGACATGTAGATCTCTGTAAGTCTGCCCACTTTTCTGAATTCTTCAGAAAAGCATAATCTCTCCTTTTCTCTAAAGCTTCCTTCTCCCCACCATGTGGCTGCCCGTTTACCACGTGTCTGACCTCCATGCAGGCTCTAAACCTGCATGGCCTCATGGCTTTTTTCCCCTCTCCCCTACATTCTCCTCCTTAAGGCAGTTGCTGAGATTACCCAGCCTGCCCTGAGGATTTTTCTTTAAAATTCTAATAAAATTGTCATAAAGCTTTCATTTGGGTCCATTCTTAAACTCTTTTATGAATGAGACCAAGAACCCTCTAGGGGATGCTCTTTCTCCCTGTATCAGTTTTATACAGACTCTTCCCTGGATGATAGTGACACTGCAGGAATCCTGAATCATAATTGATAAGGGGCAAATTTGCTTCCCAGCATTTCATCTTGAGATTCCAGAAGACTCTACTGAAATACTTTAAAAATAAGTAAATAGATTTTCTCTTAAGTATAAAAGCTGAAAAGGCAACTACTTCTCCCTGATATTTTTCAGTACTCTGTGGTAAGTTTAGCTGGTTTAAAGCCTTGCTTAGCCAGTACCCAGCTTCTCTCCCCACGGGAAAGTCACTTGCCTGTGTTGGGCTCCTGTGTCTTTATTTCTAAGATAATCTGGACCTTGTAAACTGATGGAAAGAACTGCATATGAAATTACCACTGTCTCATATCAAAATATGCATGAATACATAGCTTATTACAGTGGTGATTCTGAGATCAAAATCTACTGTTCTTTGAATTTTCTGGCACAGTCTGTTGAAAGCTCTTTGAGCATGTGCCATTGTGCATAGATGAATCATAGATTTCATCAACTATTTAAGCCATCAGAATTATATTGGTACAGTTCTCAAAGCCATATATGGTAACGTAGAGTGCACATCATCGAAGGAAATGGCACTTACCAGCATGAGGCTGGTGAAAACATCTCTTCTGAGAGTCCTAACATCAGACCCTTAACTCTTTAGAGTAGTAGAGATGGCCTTCTTTGTGACATCATCAAAATTATCTAGAAGCTCTTCCTCATTCTGACCTCCCTGTGAAGTGCCCAAATCTTGTCTGATATTGGCAATTTCTTCACTCATGATTTCATGCACTTATACACCACTTTCTCTCTGGTTGTTACTAGTTCTAAACATGCATTGAGGACAGCTAGAGCCAAATGATTTCTGAGTTTGTTTTCATCCTTAAGACTTGAAAATTCTAAAACATGACTTTTTAAAAAATTATTTAATAACCACACAATCAGAAGAAGCATTTTATTACAACAGCATTGACATATTCAGTAACAATTTCCAGAGCTAAGCTGTATCGCCTTCAAAATTGGCTGTAAATTTTTAGGTTTACAGTTGAATTAATACAGTTATACAATATTGTACTCAGTATAAACCCTATAAGACATAAAATTAAATGAGGTTTTAAACTTTAAAAAAGATCTCCATTTCACTATTAAAATACACAGTTTCATACAGAAAAATTCATTTTCAATACAATTGACACTAAGATGCACATGCATTTCTAGTCTCTATATATCTGATTATTACTAGTCACAGTCAGTTACGTTCTGAGCTCCTTGGCATCTGAGCATGGATATAAAGTCATCAAGTAGATTTCAATGGTAATGTTTTTCATATCTACTAATTATTAAGGAACAAATTTTTATGGTTTGAAGAATTATTTCTTTTAATTTTTAAAAAATTTATTTATTTATTTTTACACCCACTTCCCAGATAGCACCCTCACATAGCCTCCATGCCCCCATTAGAACCCTTATACTCTGATATCCCTGCTACTGTCTGCTGTGTTG
>NW_008340588.1:6695074-6695602 GCF_000622305.1 Nannospalax galili
TTTTGGCCACCCTAGCCAACAACTCAAAAGAAGGTATCGCCTGTCAGGCATTGTTGCTTGTTATGTAGCCTTTAGCTATACATATGGACTCTTATGAAATTATATTGGCCCATTTAATCTTTGGTTATACTTTCCTTTTGGGTGTTTAAGGCCATACAGTTGGACCAGATAAACTGACTTATTTTTACTCTTAAGGTCATTTGAGGATCTGTTCCTCAGGGGTCACATGGGCTTGGGAGGAGCCCCTGGCTCCTTTCTTTTACCAGTTCCACCTATGTGAAGATAAGTCAAAGGTCCTGGTCGACCATGGTTGGCTTCGCTTGGAAGCATGGAGGAATGTTTCCTCTGTGTTGACCTCTTTATAGACTGGACACTGGTTCAAGTCCATCTGGTGGGGTCTCCTCAGCCTCCTTGATCAAGAGGACAGGTGACCCACCACCATTTTAGGACATTTTGAAAGATGCTCATAGTCCCCTGGAGCTAGTTGACCTAGGAGAGCAAGGAGCAAAAAGTGTCCTTTTTGTCCCA
>NW_008340588.1:6695666-6700666 GCF_000622305.1 Nannospalax galili
CCAAGAAGTTTAGTTCCACCAGTCTGGTACTTTTAATTACTGTGTGCCATGTACATAAATCTTGGGCAAAGACCAATCGTTCTAAGATAAACCTTGCCTAGACATATATTTCTTGATCTGGTATGTATAATTTGTAGGTATGTTGTTGGACTAATATAGTTCCCTCTGGTTTTCAAAACTAGCTAGGCATTGTTTATCTCTTGTGTTGTCTCACCCCTCCATCATGGTTTTCCCACTTAAGGTGCCCCCATTTCCTCCCTTTCTCCAGTAATAATACCCTTCTCCTATGGTCCTACGTGACTTTTTAAAACTTAGCTTGTTGGGGCTTGAGAATGGCTCAATGATTAAGAGCACTGGCTGCTCTTGCAGAAGACCTAGGTTCGATTCCCAGCACCCACATGGCAGCTAATAACCATTCCAGGGGATCCGACGTGCTTGTCTGACCTTTGAAGGCATTGCACTACATGGGTGCACTTACACGCAGGTGATACACTCAAACACATAAAATAAAAATAATAAATAAAATATTTAAAAAACTTAGCTTTCAACTTGAGCTGGGCTTGGTGGTGCAGGTCTGTAATCCCATCTACTTGGGAAGTAAAAGCAGAAGGATCCCAAGCTCCAAGTCAGCCCAGGGCAGAGGGAGTTTAAGGGTAGTTTGGGCAATTCAGTGAGACCCTGTTACAAAATGAAAAATGAAAAGAGGACTGGGGATAGAGCTCAGTGGTAGAGCACTTGCCTAGCTTGCAGAAAGCCCTAGGTTCAAGTATTTTTTAAAAGCATCTTGAGAAAAGCATTGTTGAGTGCATGGCTGGAGAACTAGATTACACGTCTTGAGGACGTGTCCTTCCAGATTTACTTCTTGTCATTCTCCAAATTTTTGGAACAAATAGTACTGAATTTAAAGCAAAGATCTGTGAATGAAAGTGACTACTATGCCACAGTGTAGCAACAGTATTCTTCCTGAGTTTACCTCATGGCAAACTTCATTCTGAACATAATTGCTTCCAAAGGCCATAGTGTGAGCATGCTGAAAGCCTCTTACACAATTCTTGTCATCGTATTGATGTCACAAACGAAACACAAAATTGGTATGAGATACCCTCTAAAAGCAGATGATGAATAGTTATGTGTACAAGCCCTCCCCTTCTCATATTATTTTGAAGCTCCTTCGTGATCGTAATTGCTGAAATCAAAAGAAATCTGTGTTGTGCCAACTATGTTCCCTAATTAGTGAATTGCCTTTCAAGAAATTAATGTCAAAATTAGTTCTGAGGAAGAAGTGTCTGTGCCTAATATTTGTGGGTAGAGATCAGGTCCATCTCACTCCAAAAGTTTTAAAGGGCCCTCTACCCAAGCTGTCCAGAACCTTTGGTTTTGACTGTTTGACCCTGTGTTGGTTCCATACTTTGGCCCTCAGTATGCCCTTAGACCTCCATATTGTCATCCTGATTTTGGACTTAGCATCTCAGAAAGGCCCTCAGGAGGAAGTTGTCAGGTACTTCACCTAGCCTCAAGCATCCAACCACGGATGAGAGGACATGCTCTGTTCCCATGCATTCCCCATAGCATGTGGGTTCTGCCAGCTTTGCCCAGTTCCTGCTTCTTGGGGATGGATACTGCTATGGTTTAATATGAAGCTTCTGTCATGTGTTGAAGGCTTGGTCTCCAGCTGGTGGTGCTATTGAGAGGCGAGTGGATCACTAGAACACTAACTTCATCACTGCATTAGTGGAGGAATAATTTGATGGTGTTCTTGGGAGGTGGTGGAAACTAGGATATAAGAACTAGTTGTGAGAAGTAGGTCATTGAGGTGGATATGCTCTGGAAAGATATATTTTGTCCACATCTTTTCTAATTTGTTTCTTGGCCACCTTGAGGAGAGCTACTTAACTCCACCAAATGCTACCTGCCATGTTTTCTGCCTCACCATGGGCAGGTTCAGAAGCACTAGAGTCAAGTAACTATGAATTAAAACCTCAAAAACTATAAGCTCAAAGAAATCTTTCCTTTCTTACATGGTTCTCTCAGGTGTTACATGACCATGATGAGAAGTAACTAATCCAGGCATGGTGTAGGTGTGACCTGTGAGGAGCACCCACAGGATTCTTCATTCTCTTCAGTCTAGTCTATGGGTGATCAGAGGAAGACAGACTCCTCTCCCTCTGAAAGGTTTGATCCAATCTAGCTTAGAAGAAAAGACTTGCAGTAAATAGGATTTCTTCCCATCTGGTGATTCCATAACTTATTCTTATCAATGCTTGCAACTACAGAACAGAGTTATTTTGGGCAAGGATTTGTAGTGTAAGGCTCAATTCCTTCAGTGTGAACAAGCAGAGCTATTTATAACCACCTCATTTTGTTGCTTTAATTTATGTATCTGAAAGAATCTGCTCTAATTGTGGGTGATAATCAGGAGGGAACTGTGCTTTTATACACCTCAGGGGATTTGTTTGTGGGCCTATCATTTTAAATAGCCCATTTATTCCCCAGTAGATTGAAAATCAGTTTTATGGCTCTTCAAACATAGATAAGAACCGCCATGAATAATAAAGCTAAATTTAAAGTGGTCTTGGTACATTCTCCTTTTGCTTTTCCTCTTCAAAAAAAATTTTTTAAATTATGTATGTGTTTTGCCTGCATGTACGTAAGTACACCCATGTCCTGCAATGCCTGCAGAGTTCAGAAAAGAGTGTTGGATCCCCTGGAACTGGAGTTACAGACGGTTGTTAGCAGCCATATGAGTGCTGGGAATGGAACCTAGATCCTCTGCAAGAGCAACCAGTGCTCTTAACTGCTGAGTCATCTCTCTGGCCCCAAGTTAGTGAATTATTTAAACTCTTAAATGCTCTCTGGTGATGAGTGACAGAGATTTCAATAAGGGAAATTTCCCTATGGGCTGTAATAGTTTGGGGATAGGGTGAGAGGGTAGAGATTTGGGGTACTCTATGTAGACCACTAAGCTGAAGTAAATAATTTCCATAAGGAGATTAAATAATATGCAGGGAAGCTATATTAAAGAGACCATTAAAGGATACCTTGGTCTCTCCCCTCCCCATTGGTGAGGGTCAGGGTTGCAGAGAACATCACTGACTGCACTGCATGAAGTTGGATCCCCAAACACTCTTCAGAAGCTCAATCTTGAGCCACTCAGGTGCCCAAACCATCAATCTGAAGAAGCCAGGCAGTAAGCAGTCTGGTGATGAGTCACAGAGTGGAAGGTTTGAAGTGCCAGGCAGTGTTCTCAGATTCAAAGCACACGCTTTGATTTCTCCAGTGAGACAAGGGCTATGGTATAAGGATAGAAAAAGCTCTTCATGGTGCTGATTGGACCTGAAAAAATGCTTGCTTAGAGAATTTATAGGCACATAAAATTTGGATTCTATTCCATTAGCAATAAAGACTTGTTGAAATTGTTTGGTGCCTTTATTTTTTTCATCAGAGAAAAGTGGTGCTGAGGTTACTGGTAGCAATATTCAGTGAAGACTGTAAAGAAGAGAAAAGAGAGGTTGGAATTGAAGGGTGGCAGAGGGACTACACCAAAGTGAAAAGGTCTGTGCATGTGTGCATACGTGTGTGTCAGAGTGGGAGGGGGAGGACAAAGAATCAGAACTCAATATCTGACTACGAAGAACAGCAAGATGAGTTTTAAACATGGCTTGTTTCAAGATTAACTGAAGAGAAAAATGTCATGAGTTAGAGTTTGGGTTTGAATGTGAAATGTTCCCCCCAAGACTCCTGTGTTAGAATATTTGGCCCCCAGCTGATGGCGCTGTTTGGGAAAGTTGTGGAACTTTTAGGAGGTGAAGGTCCCTGGGGGCCCACCTTGAGGTTACAGCCTGACCCTACTTCCTGTTCTCTCTCTGCTCCCACTGCTGTGTGGCTCAGGCCTCCTGCTCCTGTCAGCATGCCTCCCCTCCTGCTGCTGTGGCTTCCTGTCATGATGGGATGAACCCCTCAAACTGTAAGCCAAGATAAACCCTTTCTCCCTTAACTTGTTCCTTGTCAGATATTTGGGCACAATAAGAGAAGTTACTAACACAAGCAAAAGCAGGCTTTTCTGTCTTCTCCCCCTTCAACTTTTTCCTGAGCATATTTTGGTGGGAACAGTTCATTTTATGGAAGTTGACAAGATAAAATTGCTGGGACCAGGTAATTTCATAGAGAAAGAATGAAACATTTTCTAATTATGAAATTCTTCTAACTAGATAGGAAAAATAATTTTAGGCAGAGCCCAGTGAAGATATATGATTCTTACAACCAGTATTTAATTACTACTCCATATATGTTTAGTGGGAATTAGCTAAATTTTTATTAACAAAAGTTGTATATCTTCCTATATATGATTGTTATTTGCCAGTTTAAAAAATGTATACATCTTTATGTTCAAAAGAATTGACTTATTACAAGACCCGAAGTAGCGTAACATTTTTGCATCTCAGCCTTCCCATTACTTACGTCAATATCTTCAGTCAAATATCTTGCTCTGCTGACTTCAGTGATAATTGCTTCATTTAGAAAAGAACACTGTCCCAGTTTCAATCTGCTTTCAGCTATTCAATCTTAAAGGTAATTCTTTGACTCAGTAGACATCTGAAACTGTTCTAATTTTTCCAGATCAAAGTCAAAATTAAACCTATCCCATAAAGGACATTCATAATGAAGCTGGTGGGGCGGGGGGAAGTCGTATCCACTTAGGGCCTTCCTTCTGTAGTCCAAAGCCAGGACTGGAAAACACTGGCAAAATCTCTTACTTTCCTGTGTAGTTTTCTTCTGTCTGTCTTCAGTTTTCATTTACATCTTATTAACATGAGAGTCTCTTGGAGAGTTTTGTTCTGGGCTTAAGATTCAGATGCTGAATCATATGTACACTGGACTGAAAGACATCAGCTCTGCAGTTCTGTCCCCTTCACCATTTATGATTTCTTTACAGTGACATTTGAAATCTGCTCTTCTATTTTTAAATATTATGTGCCAATCAAAAAGGTGCTACAGGATAT
>NW_008340588.1:6700771-6721512 GCF_000622305.1 Nannospalax galili
TATGAACACGTGGAAAGACAATCATAAGGGAAATGCAAATTAAAATCATGATGGTATACAACTACACACTCAATAGACAATCTAACATTAAAAAAGATTGAACAATGAGGCAAATCTCTTGTTTCTTGTAAACAGCACTGTGTCATAATTTTAGCTAATTAAGACTGCAAAAAATTGTCAGCTGAGCTCAGGAGGAGTGCTCCACTTTATAGCTGCAATGGGCAACATGAATTTTTATGCTGTGAGGTACTTATCAGAGATTTTTGTTTGATATCTATACTCAAGAACAGAAAAGGAGGACTGGGAGTGTCACTCAGTTGGTAGAATGCTTGCATAACATGCGTGAAGCCTTGAAATTAATCCCTAGCATGACACCATGGTGGCTCACACCTGTAATCCAGGCCTTTGGGGAGATGGAGGCCCTGAAGATCAGAAGTTCAAAGCTATCCTCTGCTACCTAGCACACCAGCCTGATCTATATGAGACAGGATCTCAAAAAACAAAGCAAAACAAAACAAAAACAAAAGAGCACAGTGGGAGGATAACTTACTTTAGTTCATTATGCCATGAGTTGATGGGTAGAATAGTCGCCATTTGTTCCAGTGTGGGCCACACAGTTTCCTAATGACTGGAGTATCAAGAAAATCAAGGATCCGTCTTCCTTTTAAACCAGCTCTGGGTTTAAAATAATTTATTTTATGGGACAGTGTGTATAACTCAAAACTCAAAGGGTTAATTGGTTTTGAGACAGATAAAAGGGCCCAACTCTCCCTAAGGGTATTTGGCTAAGAGTTAAGTACTGTTTAATGATGTTACGAATGCTAATGTTGATAATAGGCCTTTATTGTAAGTACCCTTTAATGTTTACTTTTCCTTCAAAGAAGCTAAATTGTTGGTGGCTGGGCCACTTTTCCCCTTTAATTGTCAGTTGATAGACCCTGGCATTGTGCAACACTGCCTTGAGCAAGGAGCTGCCGACCAAGCAGCCCCTATTTGAGTGGCCAGCCAGCTGTCAGGGCTCCTACTTCTTTAAACACCAGTCATTGATTTGAGGAAACCACAGTCAACTGCTAAGAATACTGAAATGATAGATGTACCAAGAGGCCTCGCTCCAGTCATAACCACTTCAGGCAACTTGAACCTGCTTTGAAAGACTTTATTCTGGGCAAGACAAGCCTTGGTGAACTGTAGCAATTCTCAGTCAAGAAAACTCAAGCATCTTTCCAGTGACATCAAAAAGCTAGTGATTGGGGCTAGAGAGATGACTTGGTGGGTAAAGGCACTTGCTATGTGAACCTAATGGCCTAATTTGGACCCAAGGAATCTATGTAAAGGTGGCAGGAGAAAGCCAACCCCGCAAAGTTGTCCTCTGACTTACATATATATGATGTGGTACATGCACCCTCCCACACACCAATAATTTTTTTTTAAGATAGGGTCTCCCTGGAGCCCCAGTTGACCTGGAGTTCCCTATGTAGACCAGGCTGGCCTTGATATTACAAAGATCTGCCTGCCTCTGACTCCTGAGTGCTGGGATTAAAGATATCTTTAATTAAAAGTTATTGGCTTTTTTGAAGGGGGGTGTTTTTTATAATACATAAATTTACAAAAAACAAATGAAACAAAAGGCCTGTGACTGATGTAATGCGAGGCTTGTAATTGGTTCATAAACTGGAAGCCGCATACATGCAAGGCTGTGATCATGGAATTATAACCCATGCATAACCATGTCACAGTATCTAGCTATTCCACTGTTTGGGAGTTAACGTGGAGGCATCTCTCCTGTGAACTATCCCTCCCACTGGTGTCACAACATTGGGCCCCAGTAAAGGCTTCTTCTGAATAGTTTTTTGCAACTTACAGCCTATACCAGGATTAGCTGGTTGCACAAACCAAAGTCCAGACACCTAAAGCAGTAAGCCCCTGCAGCAGTAGTGACAGTAAGAAAGTGCCTGAAGAGTTCTAGAAAGTGATGAAAGGCAGAAATTGCAAGGAGCCAAGACCAGGAAGGATTGATAAGGCAAGACCTGGTAACATGACTGAGAAGCTGAGACTATGGAAGATGAAAAGTTGTGAAGAGCCAAAGGTGGGAACAGAGTCTGAGGACTGTAAGCCCTATTCACTAGATGCATTCTAGAGTTGCTAAGGGTCCTGACACTCAAAGCTTGGAACCGTACCTGGTCCCTGGGTGTTAGAACTCTAAGCCCAGAGCAATAAGCTTCTACCTTGAGCACCTACATAATGAGCCTCTCCAGCTTTGAAAGCTTAGAGCTTCCAGTTCTCTAGCTCCTAAGGCTTAGATCAATAAATCTCAATAAGCCCCTGGAAATCAGGGTCATCAACACTAAGGGAGCTGTTTCTTGCTGAGCCATGGTTTCTATCCAGAGAGAGCAAAAGAACTCTCATCTGTGACAGAGTTTCTCAGAAATGTTGCTGTGAAATCACTTGAAGGCTTTGTGCTCCTGTGAGGTCACCAGCTGGGCTAATGGCAGAGCTTTCTATTCTGTAGTGATGGGCTTAGTTTTATATGAATACTATCATTATTTCCTCCATTTCTAGCAAACCACAATTATTACTCAATGAATCTTTGGTCCCTAATAATAAGAAATCCATAAAATAAAGAAGCCAAGAAAGTTCCTTAGGAAGCAGTATTCTGGTGTGTTAGCGCACTATGGAACCTAAAGTAAACAGCCGGGGATGAAACTTCTTTTCTCAGCTTTAGAGGCTTGTAGTATGGATCAAGGTGTCATGCTGGTTCTCTCTGAGGACTGTGAGGGAAGGGTCTGTTATGGGCCTCCTTCCTCTGTTTGTAGATTGGCACCTTCTCCCTGTACTTCCTTTCAGTTTCTCTTTACACATGTCTGTGCCCAAGTCACTTTTTTTTGTCTCTGTAGCCCCGGCTTGCTATGTAGACCAGGCTGGACTTGATTCACAGAGATCTACCTGCCTCTGCCTCCTGAGTGCTGGGATTAAAGGTGTACACTGCCTCACCTGGCCACATTACCTCTTCTTATAAGGCCACTAGTCATATTGGATTAAGGTCATCCCTAAATGACCTCATTCTGAGTTGATTGCCTCTTTAAAAACCCCCATCTTCAAATATAGTAGTTCCTTCTTGTGATGGTTAATCTTCATTTTGAACTTAACTGGATTTGGAACCACCTCTGGTGTGTCTGTGACTGTGTTTCTAAAAGGGATTGACTGAGGAGGGAAGATTCACTCTCAACATGAATGACACCATCCCATGGGCTGAAGTCTCCACCATAATGGATTGTATCTCTTCTGAAACTATGAATCAAAATAAATTCTTCTTTAAGTTGGTACAGCAATGAGAAAAGCAATGGCTACACTCCTTATGCACAGGGATACATTCCAGGACCCCAGTGGGTACCAGAAATCATGGACAATGCATACATATATACACTAATGTTTTCCTCCCTGTGCATATATATATATATGAGAGTTTAATTTATAAATTAAATACAATAAGACATTAACAATGATGATTAATAATAGGATAATTATAGCAATTAGTAGGATAAAGTGTTTAAAATTTGTGAATTGTTTACTTCTGGAATTTCACAATTGTTATTTTTGGACTGTGGTTGAATGAAACTGTGGACAGCAAAAGTGTGGGTAACAGAGGAGCTGTAGAGCCACATTCTGAGTACTGGAGGGCCAGACTTCGTTATTATGTATTTTGAGGAGGATACATTTCAGCCCACAGTATCTGAAGACAGATTTACAGACCTTAAAGATCTACAGACCCTTTGCCCCTATTTGAGCTACTGTGGACCTGGATAGCTTGGGCACCTTGGGTTCCAAAGCACCCAGCACTGCCCACGTGTCCCAGCCTTCCCCCAATTCCTTTACCCAGCTCCACCTTCGCTCATCAGCTCCTCACAAGGGTGCTGGGAGAAGGTTCACTGTGTCCACCAGAGTCTTTGTCCAGATGCCAATCCTTAGGGTGTCCCAGTCGTGTGGCTCCCTGAAGCAGCCCTCTCTGTATTCGGTTCCCACCACTGCCCAGAAGACCACAATCCTGTCTAAGGGATCTGGAGGAGAAACTTCAGTCCACCTTTTCTGTCCTCCTCCTGCTCATTCATCCTACAAAAATGTCTTCTTCTTTTCAACAGTTTCAAGACAGGAACCCTAATCATGAAAAATAGAAACAAGCAACCTCTGTTGCATGCATGTGTGTCAGGATGGTGAGGGCTGGTAGGGTGGTGGGTGGTGAGGAGCTGAGGAGCTGTTTGAATGTGTAGCAAGTACTGGTTATTGCAACTGGAGTTTGATCTTTTTTAAACTGTCTGAATGATCAATCTGAAGCCACTGTAGCTAGGCTTCTGTGAATCTGAGTCTGAAAATTAAACCGACAGAACACAGATCAACAGAAGAAAAGCATGTAAATTCATCTGATGTAAGCTTTTTGTGGCATAAAGAAATGAAGAACCCAAGAAGCAGTTAAAGTCAGTTACTTGTAGACAGAATTGGATAAAGAACAAGTTTTGAAGAAGCAATTAAATTATGTGGAGAGGCTTAAAGTTCTGCATAAAGCTCTCCATTTTGATTTCTGGTTTTCAGTGATAAGAATGTCGCTTCTCCTTCTGGTGCAGGAGAGTGTCTTTCATATGGGAATTTCATCTCCTGCATGTAAGAAACAGAAAATAGGTCAGGATGATCTTCTTGCACCTGCTGTTTTTCAAATGCTTTTAATCCAAAATAGTCAATATGCCAGAGGGATATATTTTTAACTCCTTCACTATCTACAGATATAGTGAGATGAAGAGAATCAAGGAATCTTAAGATAATGAGAAATTTTAGAGCTACTTCTACCAGTATCTTTAAATTTTAAATAAAGAAACTGGGGCACCAGAGAGACAGTGCCCAAGGTTATAAAATGGTTAATCAAAAATTAAATTCTGAAGGCTGGAGCGATGGCTCAGTGGTTAAGAGCACTGGCTACTCTTGCAGAGGACCTGGGTTCGATTCCCAGCACCCACAAGGCAGCTAAAAACATCTATAACTCCAGTTCCAGGGGATCAGAGTCCCTCCTTCTGGCATCCGCAGGCATTTCATGACATGGGTGCAGTTACAGGAAAAGCATTCATACACGTAAACTAAAAATAAAATTGTTAAATTCTGTAAGTATGAAAGCTAAGACATGGCAATGATTTATTCCAATGAAATCAAAACTGTGAAGGGCTGGAGACAGCCCAGTGATTAAGAGTACACTGCTCTTCCAGAGGACCTGAAGCCAGTTCCCAGAACCCATGTTGGATGGTTTGAAACAGCCTCTAACTCCATCTTCAAGGGGATGGAGGCCTCTGGCCTCTGCAAGCACCTGCACGCACACACACACACACACACACACACACACACACACACCACAAATAAAAAATAAAAAATTTTAAAATGTTGTGAAGAGTTTTATGTGAATTGTTTTAGAGTGCCTGTGTGATTTAAACAGCCTTCTTAAATCCCCTATCCCCCAAAGTATATGAATCTCCATTCCTTGTCCCCAGTCTGTTAGACTGCAGTGGACACCTAACCCAGGTATTCCAGCTTCATTTCTGTTGCTATGACAAATACCCTGACAAAAAGGGAGGAAAAGGTTTATTTGGCTTACAATCCATTGTTTCGGGGAAGTCAAGGCAGGAACTCAAGCAGTGCATCACATCACATCCACAATCAAAAACAGAGCGAATTAACACATCCTTGCTTGTTTGCTTGCTTTCCGCTAGCTGTCTCCTCTCCTGCATCAGGACGCCCTGCCTAGGGAATGGTTTGGCTCACTGTGGGTCAGGCTTTCCTACATCATTAAGAAACAAGATAGTCCCTCACAGACATGCCCACAGGCCAGTCTGATCAAGAGAATTCTTCATTAAGATCTCTCTTCTCAGGTGATTCTAGGTTGCATCAAGTTGATGTCAAAACTAACGAGCAGGGCTGAAGAGATGGCTCAGCAGTTAAGAGCACTGAGTGCACTTGCAGAGGACCTGGGTTCAATTCCCAGCACCCATATGGCGGCTACAAACCGTCCTTAATTCCAGTTCCAGGGGAATCTGAAGCCCTCTTCTGACCTCCATGGCATTGCACAACATGGGTTCACTCACATACATGTAGGCAATACACACATACATATAAAATAATAAAATATTTTTAAAAAAACTAATGAGCACTAATGAGGTTGGAATCTTGCAGGTCCAGGATCCAATTATAAATTATTTTGGGCTATCTTGGCCCCTTGAATAGCCACTGTCCTCTGCATGTCCTAACAACATCCTCAAGGCAATCACTTGTCATTTGGGGATGCATTACCTTAATAGACCACTAGCTTCCATCAAGCCAAATGCTAAGAATGTCATCAGATAGCATCTGCAGCCTATAGCAGAGGTTCCCTGCTTTGCTGTAATCTGCCCACCTGATGTGCTTGAAAGTGTGCTGATTCATGGCTTTCTTTGTTCTGTTACTATAAAAACTTCATGAAGTTGGTACCTCATTGGAAAATGTTATTTGGAAGAGCCTGAATTTTGTTTCCAGGCCATGGAAACTCCTATTTGGCTCCAGAATAAACTGTCTCTTCTTTCTTTTGGGGTAAGAACTGTGGTGGTGCCATTAGGAATGTCCTCACCTGTAAGAAGGCCCGATTGTCTCCAAGAGCAGAGAGATCAGATCCACAAATACCTGAGTCTAGGAAGTGCCTGTTTGTTGGGTGAGCTAAGGTGATAAACGTTGCCAATGGAAGGGCTTCTAGATAGAGCACAGCAACCCCCACAGGAGGTCCTAAGCACCCCCTGTTGCTCCCAGACCAGGTGTGTAAGGTCCCCTGGCTCTCCGTGCCTACGACTGTCCTTGCATGCTGCCAAATTCACCAATTCCAGGCTTCGCTTGTTTGGGTTACCTCGGCCTTTTCCCAGTGTTGCTAAGACCTGTTTCCTCCAGGTCTTTCCTTTTAGCTCTCACAATCCGTTCTCTCAAAAGTCTAGCTCATTCATATCAAAAGCTTTGGCTTTCACAACTGTTGTTTCTGATAGCCGATTGCAAAAGAGTCTGTTTTGTAAATTAGAAAAAACACTCAAACACAGAAATGTACACAGGTACACAGAAACACACAAACACATACATCAAAACATACATGCACTAATAAGAAAACACAAACACATAAACATACAAACATAAACATGGACAAACACATATAAAGACTCATGCAGCCAGGCGTGGTGGCACATGCCTTTAATCCCAGCACTCAGGAGGCAGAGTCAGATGGATCTCTGTAAGTTCGAGGCCAGCCTGGACTACAGAGTGAGTTCTAGGCCAGCTAGGGCTACAGGGAGACCCTGTCTCAAAAACACCAGAAAAAAAAAAAGACAAACACATAAAACATACAAGTTAGCAATGCACAAACCAACACACATACAAAACACACACACATGCACACATGCATACACAAACGCACAAAAACACAAAAAATAAACACACATACATGCAAACAGACCCCCCACATAACTACAAACATAATTGACAATGCATGAAAACACACACACAAAACACAAACACACACCAACACAAGTGTACAGAGACACACAGAAAAACACCCACAATCACACAAACACACATATGCAAAAACAAGCATACAGAAACAGAAACACAAACTGCATACACAAAAACATGAATACACACACATACCAGCAGACACAGTGCAAGCACATAAAAACATACATACACATACAAGCAAAGAAACACAAATGCCAACAGAAACTCACAAAAACACACAGACACAAACACACAACACAAATGTACAGACAGATAGAAACACATACAGAAACACATATAGAAGTATGCATGTAAACACGAATACACACATAAACATATGCAAAAACACAGACACACATAAAACACAGAAATACAGATACAAACACACTAACATACAAACACAAATACAAATCAAATCCCAAATACACAGGCAAACACACAAATATATACACACAAAACACCAACACAAACACATCACAAGCAAACACAAACACACAAGCAAACATACACGTACACATAGCATACACAAACACATAAATATAAACACAAAGAAATAGAAATGTAAATATACATAGGCAAACATACAAATGCAAACTCACAAACACACCCACAATCATATAAACACATAAAAACACACAACTATGCACATAAGCACACAAAGCAACACAAAACAGATATAAACATATACATGCAAACACACATAAACACACACAAAACACCATCATATATAGACACACATACACACAAAACATGCAAAAATACTCAAACACACTAATACATAGAAACATGCAAGCATACAAACATATGAGAGCACACAAACATAATCACACATGCACACAATCACACAAATACAAAACACAAAAAGCAGCACATATAAACACAAAAACTCACACCCAAACACACACAAAAGTTCACACAAATGTATAAAGACACAAACATACACACTCAAAAAGACACATAAACACACAAAACACATGCAAAACCAAAACCACACATAGATGCAGAAACACAAGCACACAAACACAAATGTACACACAAAAATACATATGACAAATGCACAAACACAACCACACAAAAGCTTACATATACAAATGCACAAACACACACAGATACATAAACACACACCAATGCAAACACATAACACACAGATGGGCAAACATTAGCACCTGCATCAACACACACCAATATCCACATCAACACACCATACATAAACACACAGAACTATAGCAATACACACCATACATAAACACACAGAACTATAGCAATACACACCACACATAAACACACAGAACTATAGCAATACACACATACACCAACACACACACACCAACACACACAAGCACAAACACAGCCACATATTCACATAGACACAAGCACACAAACATGTATACACACAGACACACATGCATACAAACATACACACAATCACACAGGAATACACAAAAACTTATATTCAAAATACCAACACATGGACACAAACAGTAACATGCACACAAAAACATAAAAACACACATAAACACAAACACCAGCTCATATAAAACACAGTCATGCAAACAAACACCAATACACATAGACATAACTATACACACAAACACATACAAGCACACACACACCTACTAACTCACACACAAGCACACACACAAGCACACAAACACAAACTCACCAATACACATACAAATACATACACATACAAAAAAACATAAATATACACAAAGGTATATGAACACACATGCACAAACACACACGCAAAGTCACACACACTCAAGTTAATGTCAAGTGAGCACCTTGTGAAACAGATAACTTTGCTAATAATGATGAAGCAGTGACAGGCAGTGAAGTTGGTAGTAACAGGGATATCTGGGCTCCTGATGTTTTAAGGTCTTAGTTTCCACCCAACTAGAGCTGTCCTTTTATCCTCATCCCTATACTTTTTCAAAAAAATTATGCGTGTATGTGTGTGTGTGTGTATGTGTGTGTGTGTGTGTGTGTGTGTGTGTGTGTGTGTGTGT
This sequence comes from Nannospalax galili, assembly GCF_000622305.1. Taxonomy (NCBI): domain Eukaryota; kingdom Metazoa; phylum Chordata; class Mammalia; order Rodentia; family Spalacidae; genus Nannospalax; species Nannospalax galili. Next base: position 6,710,317 of record NW_008340588.1, read on the forward strand.
ATGCCACATGTGTGCAGGTGTCCACAGAGCCCAGAAGAGGGCATTGGATACCTTGGAGCTAGAGATACAGATGGTTGTGGGTGTGCTGGGAACTGAAACCCAGTCCTCTTGGAAGAGCAGCAAATGTTCTTAATCACTGAGCTATCTCTCTAGCCCCAATTTCTGTATTCTTAAAATAAATTTGTATTTTTTCTTAAAAGCTAGCTCGAGTCAGCTTATATTTTTAGCAACCAAAACCAGTGCTTATTAATATCATTTTATAGTTTCTAAGCTAAGCCTTATTTCTTCAACTGTTTTTAAAGGAAAAAAACAAAACTATAGAGATTAGCATGCAAGCAATTAAATGGTTCAATAGCCTTCATTTATGAAAGCATTAATTTGTTTTTCTGAGACATAATATTTTAATATTTTATTATTTATGAGTCTTTTGCCTATGTGTGTAAGTGTACCTATGTTGTGCAATGCCTGAGGAGGTCAGAAGAGGGCATTGGATCCCCTGAAACTGGAGTTACAGACAGTTGTTAGCTGCCATGTGGGTGCTGGGATTCTAGCCCAGGTCTTCTACAAGAGGAGCCAGTGCTCATAACCGCTGAGCCATCTCTCCAGCTCCAAGACAGGATCTTATGTAGTCCAGGCTGGCCTTGACCTATGTTGCTGAGGCTGGCCCTGAACTCCTGATCCTCCTCCCTACACCTCCCAAGTGCTGGGATTACAGACATATACCAGTACACCCAAGCATGCCTTGATTTTTTTTTTTCTTCCCAAGTTTGAAACCATAACAACTGCAGATAAGCATTGATAAATGTTTCAAATAAAAGAAACAAAGTATTTTGTGAACATCCAGAGGTCTATGAGGGTGGCCTGGGACGTGGGTCAAGAATCATTAGTATTTTGTGGTTTGAAAGTCATTTTACTAAAGCAGAACACACTTTCTTTTATATGAATCTGCTCAGCTGTTAAGGAGTTGCTCAATCCATCATTCTGTGGATTATTCTTCAACCCTTTGAGATACAGGCTGTGACAGGCACTGGTATGAGGAGAGAAAGGGGTTCTAGGCATCCTGAATTCTCGCTTGTGTGGTATAATCTGTATGTGTCAAGTAGTTCTAAGTGACTTCTAGCCTTCTGTGAATGAAAGTGGTGGGGGGCGGAGGTGTGTGTGTAATGGTTAGTTTTAAATAAATGTCAACTTGCCACAATTTAGAATCACCTGAGAAGAGTCTCACTTGAGTAACTGTGTTTAACAGGTGGTTTTATAGGCATGCCTGTGGGCTATTGTCTTGGTTGTTAATGGATGTAGGAAAGCCCAGCCACTGTGGGTGGAACCATTCCTGGACAGGGGACTCCTGAACAGGACAGGAGAAAGCTAGTACAGAGTGGAAGGAAGTGGGCAGGCAGCATGTCATTTGCTTCTCTCTGCTCGTGACTGTGGCTGTGCTGCGACTAGCTGCCTCCTACCTTGACTTCCCCACAGTAATGGACTGTAGGCTGGAATTTTAAGCCAAATCAGCCCTGTCCTCCCTAAATTGCTTTCTGTCAGGATGCTTTTATCACAGCCACAAAAATGAACCTAAGACAGAATGCTTCCCAGAGAACCTTTAGGTCGGAATAAAAGGCACCTTACTATCAAGCCCATCACTAATGTTCATACTGTCTTTTACTGATCTATTGTGCTTTACATTAAAATCCCATTTAACAATAGCACTAATTATTCTTCCCAGTCTCTATTTGGTAGCACTCTCTGAAAGTCCATAAATCCCTCCCTAATCATCAACTCACCTTACTTGACCTGCATCTAATATGGGAATACTGATGACCTCAACTGTGTCTGGTTTCCAGAATGTTCCTCTCCTTCATTGTCCTCCCACCTTCTGACTGCTCTTAGTGTCTTTGATGACTCTTGTCATCCCACCACCATACGAGCTACTATTTCCCAGTTTATCCTCAGTGATTAAAAAAAAAATTATTGATTTTTTGTGTATTTCATATAGAATATCTCAAAGAATCTTAATCATCTTTACACCCCCCGTCCCCACCGAACACTCCCACAGTGCCCCCCCCACTGGTCCCCATATACTCTGTCATCTGTATTAAGACCCAATGTGTCAAATCAGCATCCCCAGATGTTCCTCTGTGCAAGCTCATCCACTGAGGTCTAGTTAGCTTATCTAGTGTGTCTTCAGTGACCTTCTTTAAGCTTGTGTTCTCTTATTTGCTCCCCTGCTTCAACTGCTGCTGTGAGACACTGCCGGCTAAGTCTATGACTTCAGGCATGACTTGAGCCCCAGACACCCCATCTCAATCTCCAGACTTCTGCTCACCACTCCCAAATCATAATTAGCTCCACTTTGATAATGTGACAGATTTATACTCACTGTGTTCCAAACAGAGCTCCTTATTTCCCTTCCTGTGAAAGCTGGTAGCCAAGATATTCCCCGGGGATGCCCATTCCCATATTCAGGTCCCTGAAGGCAGAGAATGGGCCTGGACATTGGTTATAGCTTTCAATCTTCCTTATTCCTTGCCTTTGTCCACAGTGCTGCCTATATTCGATTATAAATGTTTCTAGCCCGAGAATCTTACCTTCATTTATTCTTGTCCTTAGGTATGCCTAAAAAGCATGGACAATGGCTTCTATTGTACTTAAGAAACTTTTGAGTCTTAAAAAATGTTTTAACAAGGGGGTCTGGAGAGATGGCTCAGCGGTTAAGAATACTGGTTGCTCTTGCAGAAGACCCAGGTTCGAATCCCAGCACCCACATGGACAGTAACTCTAGTCCCAGGGGATCCGACAGCCTCTTCTGACCTCCACAGGCATTGCATGACATGGGTGCACTTACTTACATGCAGGCAATACATGCACACACATAAAAAAATAAAATAAAGTAATAAAAATTAAAAAAAAAACATTTCAACAAAACATTATTTCTTCATCTTAAAAAAAGACCCTCAGGGCTGGAGAGATGGCTCAGCAGTTAAGAGCACTGGCTTCTGTTGCAGAGGACCCGGGTTTGATTCCCAACACCCAAATGGCCACTAACAACCATCTGTAACTCCAGTTCTAGGGGATCTGACACTTTCTTCTGACCTCCACAGGCACTGCATGACATGGGTGTGCTTACATAAATGCAGGCAATACGTTCATCATGTAAAATAAAAACAAGTAAAATACTGTTTCTTAAAAAGACCCTCAATGTAAGAAACAGATAAAGAACAATTATTTCTACTGGGGTTTGAGTGACTCTCAAGCCATCATTATCTGTACTGCTCTCCCCCTCAGCCCTCACAGTGGCTGACAATAGGGAATGGAAGAACCCGACTTTTAAACAAAAGCTTGGTTTTCTTCCTCATTACAGAAAGAAATCAGGACAGAAACAACACATCACATGAAAATTCTTTTGATATTAATGGGTTCTGAAATCTTTTGGTAGTTTTTCCTTCATGAAATGAGGATAATAATACACATTTGTTGGCTTTAACTTAGATTATTTGGGACACAACTGTAATGATAAAGCTAACCTTGCAAGCTTTAAGTAAATCAGCTTCTAGAATTTTTCACTCAGTGCAGGGAAGGAAAACAGAGTTCAGTATTGTAAAATTAACTCTTCCCTTTTGTAATCAGGAGATGCAAATGAAGTTAAAATGAATTATCATTTGAAACATAATGGTCTTCCTTTTTAAAAATCCTTCCTTTCTTCCCCCTTAATACATAATACACACAAAACACACTTCAATACTAATCATAGGGTTCTCTTGGGTGTGCATGTGTGTGTGTGCATGTGATTGCATATATGCATCTGTGTTCTTGTGTATGGAGGCCAGAAGACAATATCTAGTGTTGTTCCTCAGGAATGTCTAATTTTTTTTTGAGACATGGTCTCTTACTGGCCTGGAACTTATCAAGTAGGTTAGGTTAGGCTGGCCAGTGAGCCCAGGAAATCTGCCCTCTTCAATCCCCAGTGCTGGGATTATAAGCTACAAATGTATGCCACCACACCTGGCTTTTACACACAGGTTTTGGGGGTTAAACACAGGCTAAGTTATCAAATCATTTAGATCTTATACACACTTCACACTCTTTGGTCTCCCTCCCACCCCTACACCCAGTGCTTGGAATTTAACCTGGAGCCTCACGTTAGGCAAGTGCTTTACTGCTGAGCTGTATTCCCGGTTCTGCCCATTATCGCTTGATGCTCACAGGGTAGACCTCCCCACAGACACTAATAACTATCTCATAACCATCCCAAACAAAATACTGAATACCAAACTGTTTTCTTCCTAAATTATTTTCAAGAAGCCTCTCCTTTTCCTAAGCTCATAACCAGTTAATTTTTACCCCATTGGTCAACATGTCCCTTTCTCATGAGCTGGGCATTTAATTTATAGCCACTTCTACTAGACAACAGATGTCCCTGAAAGTAGGGCCAGTTTCTTAAGATCATCTATGTCCTCATTTCCTAACCCTGTGCCTAGACATTTCTAGGTAAGTATCTTAACTAATGTTTGCTGAATGGATTATTGATTGCATATCCTTCCCCTGCATTCCCTTTGATCCTTGTTCTCTTTGCAATGTGAATTTGGTTTAAGCTGATGGTCAGAAAACTCTAGCATCCTAGGAGCTCCCTCTCCATATACCGTAGGACCCTCAGGGGACTTGAAACACTAATAGTAAGGATCCAGTTTGTATTATGTTGAATTGCTTCCAATCTTTTTGTACTGTTTTACTTCCTTCCTTAAAACACTTCTAATTGCTTCTCAAATTCACCAAGAACTTTGCAGAGTTTCAAAGATTGAATTTAGTGGGCATCCTCTTTTCTAGCTGTCCCATCTCTACTCCTTTTTCAGGTTCTCTACCCTTGCCCATTTCAGTTTCCCCAGAGTCTCTTACTGTGACTTTTCACTCCCCACCTAGTGGCTCCAACATGCTGGTGCCAAGATGCATTTGGTTCCTTTTAGTTCCTGCCTTCACCTCAGCCTTCCACTTGTTGATACTTCTTCCTTCAAGAAGCCTTTACTGGAGTCTAGACATGTAACAATTAACCAGCTGGTTAATGCTGTTATCAATATGATAATTTCCACATGTGCCCTACTTATTTCTACATGTCTAGCTACTTAAGCCTCATCTGTATGAAGCACATGGTGTTCGTGGACTTTGGGATCAGACAAATGGACTAGCTTAGGCTCCTGCCTATTGGCTGTTTAATAACTACTAATTCTCTTAGGGGTGTCCAATTTCTCATCTGCAAAATTAGGGTGATAATACCTACTGAGGTTAGAGATGAAATGTAAAGCTGTTGGCCCCCTGTTAGGAAATGGTGGGTTTGATTTATGGCACTACTTCAATTACAGTAGACTATTAAGCCATTCTAGGTAGGCCTGGTCCTAAAATAAGGAGCATAGAAAAAAGCGACCATTTCTCTTATAAACCATCTACCAAAGTTCATCTTGGGAAATGAAACCCTTCTTCCACTTCAAAACATTACAATATTAAAAGTGTTCTCTGGATAAATTAGGTAATTGCCATTTATTTCTCCTTCAGAGTTCATTTTAAATGGAGACTGTATTTGAATATACTAAGAATTAGTGCGAAGTACTTAACTGTAGCTGTGATAATCCTGTCCATCTCGTTACACAAATTGCCTTGCTACCTTCTTATCAATTAAAACCAGAAAGAATTTGAGTTAGCTGATGTGTATAAGATGAAATCACACAATCAATATATTGACATTTTCTGATGACATGAAAGATTGGTTGAATTCAGAAAGCACAAGAATAACTTAAGTCAGTTTTAACTGTTGATGGAAGAACCACCCTGTATGTTGTCAAGGACCCGAGAGCAGAAAGCATGTAATTTAGAGGGAAATAAAACTAAAATGGTGAGACTCAGGAGAACCTATGTGCCTTAACAAGCAGAGCACAGGTGATATAAGGGGAAAGGAGAAATAATAGGGAGGGAGGCTTAAGTGGGGAGAGGGACAGAAGAGTAGAACAGAGGATGGTGTGGGAGAGGGGGTTAACTTACACTAAGGATATTTGAAATAGCCAAACAGAAGACATCTACCTGTCTGTCTGTCTGTCTATCTATCTATCTATCTATCTATCTATCTATCTATCTATCTATCTATCTATCATCTATCATCTCTATCTATCTACCTATCTGCCTATCTATCATCTATCAATCTACCTATCATCTATCTATCTATCTATCAATCTATCTATCTATCATCTATCTATCCATCATACAGACTAGTTTAATTGGAGTTACCCTACACAGGGAATAACGTTCCTCCAGTACCAGGTGTAGGATACTGCCCTTCAAGTTGTCAGTCAGAGGTATCACAGAGCCTCCCAAAACAATGCAGGCTCCTGTCATTGCTCTTGGTTGCCCACCAGAACGTAATGGTAAGACCCTACTGCTGACAACACAACACACTGGTCAGAGGACATGAGGAATCAAGTTGGTACTGACCAGGAAACTTCCTCTCTGAAAGCTATCTTTCATAGTACCAGAAGGTGCTATGTAGACAGCTAGGGGTAAAAGTCATCAGCAGTCTTAACCAGCTGTGAACCCTCTGAACTACAATAATGACCAGCATGGCAAGATATGCCCATAAGTGCAATAATGGCATGAATCTTAAGGGGGAACCAACATCTTTCCTATTTAAGGCCCACTCTATAGGAGAAAAGGCATGCCTGAAACTGTATCTGGTGAAGAATGCATGGTTGGTAAGCTCCCAGGTCCCAGGGATAAACCTAGTTTATTCTGTTTAATGAACATTATCAAACAGCCCTCTAAATTTCTCTCTCTCTACTCATAGATTAGTGCAGCACTCAGATCTCATCAGAGAAGCTACTTTGTGCAGTGGACAGTGGTTAATGCAGAGACTCACAACCGGGCAGAGTGCAGACTGTGGAGTGTTCACCCACAAATGGAGTATCTACCACAGCCTCCTCCCCTGGAAAGAGAGGTGCACCATAAAAGCCAGAGGTCAGGGAGGGCCAGAGTGAAACTGTCTTCTGGACAAAATGGAACTTCTGTTCTCAAGAACTCATAGCAGCTGTGGTTAACTGCATAATACCTGCACAAAATCAAGCCAGTCAACACACCAGCATGGATGGGGAGGATGTTCATGAGCCCTCACCCTGAGGAGCTATGGACAGCTGATGGCTTCTGGGGGAGAGAGAGCCAGTGTTTTTTAGGGGTGTGGCTCCTGGAAAACTGACCATGCTCCAGTGGATGGTCCCACACCCAGGAGTATGGCAGCACAAATTGGATTTGATGGGTTATTTAAAAAAAAAAAAAAAAGGAAAAAAGGACACAAAGTTGGAGGGGATAAATATGATTGAAATACAATCTCAAAGAATAAAAAATATTTTTAAACAGGACATTTTAACAAAGAAATCCCCTTCTCTGGGAAGGACAAGAGCAGGTACGGTGCTAGACCACAGATGTTTGGTTTGACAGTTGACAGTTGACGACAGTAGTTAGCCTCAGAAAATTACCAATGCCTCTGCTAAGCCAGTTACTGGTAGGACTCCACCTACATATGCACCACTTAAGCATCTTCCTACGTGCTCGTGCTCAAATCTAAGTGACCTGTCAAGGAGGGTGCTTGTGACAGTTATAAGAAAATGGCCTTGCTTGCCTAGGATTGTGTGGGTGCTGAACACGCCACTTTAAACAAATTTATGAGGTGCAAACTTTTAATACAAAGATGACTCATAAAGTTTCAGAATGTGTAAATATGAAGCATAGTCTAATTTATAACGTCATAGGGCTCTCACCCACAGCAAGACTCTCTGGGGTTGATTACCAAATTGTTTCAACGACCAGGAAACTCAAAATTTGACAGTTCACTTTAATAAGTCGATGGAGAAAACGCCTGTGCTTGTTTTAATGTTTGTGTAGCACTATCATCTCGAACCAACATTATCTATGTAATCTACATTTTGAAGAAGGCACAATAAAATACTTAAATGGAATTATAAAATGTAAAGAAAATAGGGGCTGAGGATCTAGCTCAGTGACAAAAGACCCTGCATTCAAACCCCCTGTACTGTTTAAAAAAACATGAAAAATTCTGAAACTTAAATTGTACTTTTTTTTTCAATTTATATCAATGTAAAAATATGTTCTATGGATCTGAGTAGAAGAAATATTTTCAATTTATTTTTATTTTATGTGCATGAGTGCTGTATGTATGTAAGTGCACCATGTGTGCAATGCCTATGAGGCCAGAAGAGGGCATTGGATCTCCTGGAACTGAAGTTATGGATGGTTGTTAGCTATCATGTGGGTGCTGGGAATCGAACCCAGGTCCTCTGTAAGAGCAGTCAGTGCTCTTAACCACTGAGTATTTACTATTTTTATGTGTATGAGTGTATTGTCTGCATGTACATAAGTGCACTCATGTCATGCAATGCCTGCAGAGGTCAGAAGAGGGTGTTGGATCCCCTGGAACTGGAGTTATGACAGTTGTTAACTAGCATGAGGGTGCTGGGAATTAACCCCAGGTCCTCTGTAAGAGCAGTCAGTGCTCTTAACTGTGTAACTGCTGAGCCATCTCTATAGCCCCTAGAAGAACTATTTTAAAAATGTCTTACTAAAAGTTTAGCAAAGGTAAGCAAATTGATTAAAGAATGGTAAGTCAAGCAAAATTAAGAGGAAATTTATCACTAAGGACTTAGTCATAATTTGTCTGTGGTCATCAGTATATACTGTATACAGAAATTAACCATCAGGGCTGGTGAAATGGCTCAGTGGGTAAAAGTGCTTGCTACACAAGCCTAGTGACCCCAAATACAATCCCATGTAAAGGTGCAAAGAGAGAAATGACTCAAAGTTGTCCTCTGACCTCCACATGCACGCCGTGGTACATGTGCACACACACACACATAATAGTAATTACATTTAAAGATTAAACAATGATGTCAGATACTTGAATACAACCATTTTTTTTTTAACCAGGTAATTTTTTTCCTTTTGAGAAAGTTTCCCTGTGTAACCCAAACTCAAACTCACAGTGATCTTCTAGTCACAGCCTCTCAAGTACTGGAATTGTAAGCATGCATCTCCCTGGCTCAATTAAACATTTTAAAAGGAAAAAGGGGGAAAACACCCAGAAAAATAATGGTAACTATCATCTCAAATGGATGCTGAGAAAAAACCCCAAGATTAGTATTTTGTGATCCATTTATGATGTTTATTTTTGAAGGTTTTATACAACTGCTGCAAAAATGTTAAAATTTTCCTTTGGTTGAAGATGAACTGGTAGAAACTAGACCTTTAATGTTGTAACAGCGAGACTTTGGAAGGAAGCCACTCAGCTGTCAGAAGAGCAATCTTGGAAACTGTGACCAAAGAGCCAACAGACCCAGAATTCAAAAGGATATTGTTGTAATGCTTAAGAATTACATGCCCCTAAGAGATGGGGAAAATATAAAGGGAGTTTAATGAACTAAATCTGTGATGGAATCAGTTATTATTCATAGTTCTTTAAAAATGATTGTAAAAACTTGCTAAACTTATAGAAAGAAAAATTTGTAAGTTGAATTTAAAACTACACACAGGTTTGGATTCTAACTTCAAAAAATTTATTACAAACTTAAATTTCTGATTAGAATATTCTGTACAAGAAAGAAAAATGACATCAAACTCTTTTTTCCTAAGTCAGTAGAACCAGAAGCCAAGGGAGTTTTAAAGGTGTAATAAACATTGCCTAGTCATAAAGAAAAATTCTAGCACCAGCGTTTAGCTTTTGATCACTTTGGCACAAAATAAAATTTGTCTCACAGGGTCATTAAGGAAATAGGTAGCACCAAGGTATTTGAGATTAATTTGTATTTTCGATGACAATGTCAGGATGCTGAATTATCTTTTGTTAACTTCGAGGCCCACTAATGAATCTCATTTATGGGGACACACACAGATAACAGCAAATAAATAGGCTTGGATTCTCTGAAACAATGCTCATACACTGCTGGATGGTAAGGTAGGTTTTAGCTAAGTATCAAATGTCATATGTCAACACATCCTTTAAGCTGTTAAAACACAATGTTTGCTTAATTCCAACTTCTGCTACTTACTAGGGTCATTCATTTTCTGGACAACAAGGACACAGGCTCCTGCTTTCACTGAGTTGACAACCTGGTTGATTTTCTTAGGAAGACTCAGAGCAGCCTAAGAGAGGTAATAAATTGGGTGCTGTGCTAGCAATAACCATTTCAAGAGGAAATGAGCGGACCATATACTAGGAAATTCCCCACCTTCTTTTTTAGGTTTTAAGACCTAATACTGTAACTGTAAAGATACAGTGGCTGCTGCAGGCCTCAAAATCATCATCCATCTTAAAGCTTTCAGTCAAGTGTTTTCATTTCCTAAGGACAATGAAGAAAGTTTTTTTTTTTGTTTTGTTTTTTGTTTTTTTTAACAACAACAAAAGCAGTTTCTGGGCTAAGTACTATTACTGCCCAAATAGAATGTGCTTAGATGTCAGCTCCCTATTCATCCCAACTTTGTAACACTACAATTTGAGTTTTATGACTGGCCTTAGTGTTCATCCAACTAGGTTTTGACTTCACAAGGAGCAAGGATCATACCTTGTATTTCTTTTGTGATTTTCCTCCTTATCTGGCATCTGGTACAGGGCTTGCCATACTGAAGCTTTTTATTAAAGATGATCCTACAAAACTCACCCATTAAAACTTTGTTGTAAGGCTCCTGCCAGCTCTTCACTACAGGTTAGCTCTATTTCATATAAAAACCTCCAACACTAGGCCAAATCTTATCATATTTACAAACATGTATGTTCAATCCTCAGTATCACGAAGAGGAAAAAATATATATAACCTTCTGTCTCTTGACAGCCAAGCCAGTCCCAAATAATCCAATAATGAAGGCAGAGTAGACTAATACCACTCACTGTGGAAAGTGCTCTGTAGAAAGTGCTAGAAGCATACATTTGTGAGGCACAGAGAATCTTTATTGCCACAGGAAGCAGGTGCACTCATCCCATCTCACCAACAGTTTTAAGAATCACAAAAATGCAGGAGTCACACAATACAGTATAACATAGACTTGGGGAGAAATGGTCCCTTGGACTATATTGGCTTTAATACTGAGGTAACCAATTGACCTTGTTCAGTGAAAATACCTTGAACATAATGAAAAAAAACCAACTAGTTATAACATCTAATT
>NW_008340588.1:6721728-6762301 GCF_000622305.1 Nannospalax galili
CACTGCATCTTTAAAAACTTGCATGTTAAAATCTACAAACTTGAAACTGTCAGACATGATTAAAAAAAAAAAAAAAGACCGCAAAATTTCTCAAAATAGATTAGAATACAGGAAACGTTTCATGAAACTACTGAGATACTAACCAGTGCTATGGCTAATATTAAAACTGAACATTCTAAGTGGTACTCACACTAGTCCTACACACAGTGAACAATACAATCACAATAATCAACCTCAAGCTAGCAACAGAGTTGCAAGGTCTGTAAGAACTTCTTCAATGGGGAAAATGCTATGGTATAATCAAAACATTGAGGGAGGGAAAAAAGCCTTTTAGTAGTAAAGTTGTTTACTGGTGTTTCTACTGTAAAGTTCTTCTACAAGCCAAAATGAAAATGTAATTATATAGATGACGGTGATCAGAGACTACAGTGCAGACACTTCATCTAATATGGCTGACAAACTTCAGTATTACAGATTACGACTTAGTATTTATTACACAGTCATGATCGAAAGCAGAGCTCAAAACAAAAAGACACACCCCACATCAACACCCCATCATCATGTTCACCACATTTAGGGTTGACATACTATGTCTCAATTTATTTAACATTCTGAAATATCAATGCTTAAGTCAAGGCTTGTACACATTAGTCCATTTGTTTCAAGTTCTCAGACCAAGGAACAGCTTCCTATCTTTGTTACATCTTAAGTAACTATAATACAATCTGTGCCATCTTTTTAACTATCCTCCAATATCTTTTAATTGTGCACTGATTAAACCAGTGAAACGACATTATTTAATGATTGCTACACATTTCCTTTTAAACAAAAATCAATGTATCAAGTATTAAGTACACAATATTTTCCTTGTCTTAAACTGAATATTTCTTTCCATTTTTCTACAGTCAGTGCCACCTTGCCAAAAACTACATTGCTTAACCTTTCTTTTTATGACTGCAAAAACGCTAAATGCAGACGTATAATATTTACGCTAAATACATTTGAAGTAGACAACAAATTTCAAGTAAAATAAACTGCATCCACATCTATTAGGACCAAATAGGTCTCAACACCTAGATTTTACTTCTATAAATTACACAAACACATTGTACATTCTTAAATAATGAATGCTTACAATATTAACGTAAGCCTTTCCACATAAAACAACTTACACAGGAATGTGAATTGGTCAGTATTTGTTACCAATTGCAATGCTCTCTTGAGTTTCTCATTTGTGGTGGTTGTTTTGTCTTCCTGGTTTCCAGAGACTACTGTATGAGTCCTTATGCTTTGGCTATGAGATCTGTTTCAGCTGAATGAGGCAACATTGGTTATTAAGGCTTATTTCTATGATGGAGCATTATCCTTAAATCTGATGCCATTTCCAGAGGACAGCAGGAGAATCACAGCTATCTTGAATCTTCAGGTTCTGTTTTGATGACTTTCTTTTCCAAGGTAAAAGCAGAGTGAGGGTAGTCTTTTAAAATCCCAAGGCTCTCTGCAATAAAAACAAAAACAGGAAGAGGACTGATACTTTAAATCAGCAGACTACAAAATCAAAAGTTATTAAATCCCCAAACTTTATAGCAAATAGCATTAACTATTCATAATTCTGCAATTCCATTTAGAATTTTATTTATAGAATTGTGATTAAAAGCATGGATTCTAAGCTAGGTGTTGTAGCACATGCCTTTAAGCTTAGCACTTAGAAGGCAGAGGCAGGTGGGTCTCTGTGAGTTTGAGACCAGAGTACAGTTCTATTCCCAGCACAGTGCTCAGGAGGCTGAGACAGGAGGGTCTCTGTGAGTTTGAGACCAGAGTACAGTTCTATTCCCAGCACAGTGCTCAGGAGGCTGAGACAGGAGGATTGCCTTGAGTTTGAGGGCAGCCTAGACTATGAGCATTCAGCCAGCCAAAGCCACATAGCAAGACACTGTCTTTAAAGTAAAAGCTTATTATATTTAAGTCCCAACTGTGCTGACTACTAGCTATGAACTGGTCTGGTTAAGTTATACACCTGAGCCTTAGTGTCCTTATTTATAAGATGAGGATGTGGGGCTGGAGAGATGGCTCAGAGGTTAAGAGCACTAACTGCTCTTGCAGAGGACCTGGGTTTGATTCCCAGCATCTACATGGTGGCTAACAATCATCTGTAACTCTAGTTCCAGGGTAGCAGATATCCTCTTCTGACTTCTGTGGGCACTGCACAACATAGGTGCACTTACATACATGCAGGTAATACACTCATATGCATAAAATAAATAAAAATAACAAATAAAAAAAATTCTAAAAAGATGAGGATAGTATCCACAGGAAGCAGGCAGAGAGGTAAATAATGAAATGCACATAAACAGAACACACAGAACATTTTTTTTTTCCTAGTCTTTTTGAGGCAAGGTCTCCTTGTAGCCACAGCTGGCCTAGAACTCGCTATGTAGACCAGGCTGGCCTCCATCTCAGAGATCCACCTGCCTCTGCCTCCCAAGTGCAGGGATTAAAGGTATTCACCATACCCAGCTACAGAACATACCTTTTTAAATGTTTAGTGCATTGTGGTAAGAATATAGAATAAAATTAGTCTTTTATACACAAATGTTAATAGCTAGGATATTTACAATCAAAGAAATGAGACAGAATAAATCTTCAATCGCTAAATATGGAACTATTTCTAGAGGTTCCTCTGCCATGGCATACTACAATAGGGACGATAGGGTTAAAGATCGAAAGTTTACTTTTATAAGCAATCATTCATAGAGTTTTATGGGTACAGTTATTTCAACCACAAACATTAGAGCAGAAAATGTAATGCAATCTTTACATAATGTACTAATACTTGTATATGTAAATACACATACACATGTGAATGTGGGCCAATACACACACACACACACACACACACACACACACACACACACACACACACCCCATATACTCCTTGAAAGGATTCTATAAAGATAACCAACACTCCTAGCCTATTTGAACTTAGGTAGCTCAATATGTACAGGCACCGTCTCTATATGGAAAGTGATTTTAAATTGCACTTAAGAATAATAAAAACAGCTACCATTTTTAAAGTTTTTATCAGCCATGCAATTAAATATACATATCTTGTTACTGCTTACAACTACCCTGTGAAGTCAGATGACTCAAATGAGAAACACGTAATTATGTAACTAACAGGCACTCAAGTTTATCAATATTAGGTCTGGAGCCAGGTTTTCATGGTATGGAACCTGTATTATTTCTATTTGATTCTTTTTTTCCAAGTACAAAGTCTTCTTTAGGCATTCCTTTGTTCAGTTCTATATAAAATCCCAGCTCAACTAAATCTATGTAGTAGAGATACCAGGTGTGCCCCCACAACGAGACAAATCTGATCAATGTAACTGCATTATTTCCTCTAAATGGGGTCTTGAAAGCAATATAAAGTTGTAGAAAGCAATTTAGTTCATTAAGGACTTTAAAGAATAGATCACTTGTTCATGCTGTGGAAATAAGAGAGCAATATGCTGTTGTTTTAGGGTGATTTCATTATCCTCTTTGACAGCCCCAAAGCAGCTAGAACAAGTGTGAAACAGCTAAGTCAAGGGGCAGGGCATACTTTAGGACTTCAGCCTTCTGGGACGTCTGCTGCTAGGAGCATGAAACTGAAAGACATAAGACTCTCTTGGTAACTTTTTTCCTATAATTACTTAATCTGGCTATGAGGTCAGGTTTCCCAGTGATTTCAAATATGCATTCACAGCTTCCTGATCTTTCAAAATCAATGGCTTTGATTAACTGATTGCTAAAGTTACTTTTACTCAAATATGGAATGATACTAGACTCTTTTGAAAGGTGCTAATATCTGCTATTCAACTTAGTCTAATTCATTTTATGAGTAAAACTACGTTAAAAAAATCTAACTAGGAACTCTTAATCCTTTTACAGACTTCAAATAATTTCTGAAATTTGAACATCATCCCTAAAATGTATATACATAGAAAATTTAGAGTCTGGTACACAAGGTTTTCTTACTGTGAGAGCAAACACACAGCTAAAATACCAATATTATGGCAATATATAATTTCCAAGGGGGGAAAAATTGCCAAGTAAAGCTGACAAGTGCATAATGATGTGTGTGTGGGGGGGGAAACAGGTGCAGAAATAGGAGAACAGAATTTAAAGGTGTGTTATTCAAGTTTTCTCTGACCAAATAACATTCTCACCTGATGAGTGGGACTTTGCCTCACTGGAATAAAGTCTACTCAGCTCCCCATCTACCATAAAATGATGGGGCTGTCTGTTCTGCAAATTAGGCATTCGGAGATTCAAAGGCCTTTCTCCTAATGAAAAGAAAGGGATAAAAAGAGGAACATTAAAATATTGCAACTTTTAAAAATTTTATTTATAAAAATATTTCATAAGAGTCCATATGTATAGCTAAAGGCTACATAACAAGCAACAATGCCAGACAGGCGATACCGTTTTTTGAGTTGTTGGCCAGGGTGGCCAAAGGGATTCCCAGATAGTAACCCAGCATAGAACTTGGAAAATGAACAGCAGACCCCAATCTTATCCAAAGGAATATTGACAACTGATTACCACTAGATGAGGAACAGCTGACCCTCCTAAAACAAAGACTTCTAGATAGGCTGACTAGATTCACAAGAAGGGCAAGTAGTGGGGAATAGCTGGGGGTGCTTACAACACAGCAGACAGTAGCAGGGATATCAGAGTATAAGGGCTCTAGTCGGGGGGAGAGGGGCTATGGGAGGGTGCTATCTGGGAAGTGGGTGTAAAAATAAATTTAAAAAATATACAAAAAATTTCATTTAATCATTTTTATTTTATGTGTATGAGTGAGTGTATTGCCTGTATGTATGTAAGTGCACCAGTGTCATGCATGCCCACAGAGGTCAGAAGAAGACGTCAGATTCCCTGGAACTGAAGTTATGGACAGTTGTTAACTGCCATGTGGGTGCTCTCAACCACTGAGCGACCTCTCCAGACCCCCAGCTATTTTTTTTAAAGCAAGTTTTCACAAATTGTCAGAATAGTCCTTGGGAAGAAGGATCATCAACAGGCTTTGGAGAATTTATAACAGTGGGGAAAACACTTAAAATAATAATTTGGGAGGAAAATGGCACATGATTTCATGCTAGTACCAGAGCAAACAAGTCTGTTAGGATGTACTTAGGAGCTAAGCATAAGGCAAACAAAGGATGAATGAATCCAGTAAGCATTCCTATAATGGCACTGCATTTCTATAAGGCATTTTCATAATACTGTAGCCATATACTAAGGCATGCCATTGGCTAACCAAATAACAAATACTAGAGACTCGAGATGGCTTCAGGTCAATTACAGATTTTTTTAAAAAGGTTAAAATCCATGAAAAAACATAGTAAGTATAGATAGAGTTTTAAAAATGCTCTATATGCTGGGCATGGTGGTGCACGCCTTTAATCCCAGCACTTGGGAGGCAGAGGCAGGCGGATCTGTGTGACTTTGATGCCAGCCTGGTCTCCACAGTGAATCCAGGACAGCTGGGGCTACAGGAAGACCCTGTCTCAAAAAAACCAAAAAAAAAAAAAAAAAAAAAATGCTTTATATGCTTTAGTATCTGTCATAACAAATTTCTACCCCACAGTAAATTATCCTAGTGTTACAAATTCAGCTCCATCAAATATTTCATAATTGCCTTTGCTTCTAAATTAAATCTTAGCTGCTAAGAATGATCAAAGAAATTTTAAAAAGACCTCAGCTAAAAAGTCTCATGTTTTAAAAAGAAAAAAATGATTTCCTCCAGTACTGCAACCTGCTAACCAAGGGTAATATTTCATTCCACTGTTGGAAAAGGCTTAAGACAGTATTCTTAGTTGGATAGAAAAAAAAAAAATCTTTGCCAATAGACATCAAAGAATTACTATCTAGAACATATAAAGAAGTATAAAAATTAAACACCCAAACTCCAAATCTTCCAATCAGTAAATGAACAAATGAAATGAAGACAATTTTCAAAAGAAACACAGATGCCCCAAAATAATTTGCAAAACTGCTCAGCATCCTCAGCTACCAGATAAATAAAAATTAAAATTGTTTTGAGAGTCTATCTCAACCCAGCCAAAATGGCTAACACAGAAAAACAGTAACAAATGCCAACAAGGATGCAGGGAGAACCCTTACTTACCTCTACTGAGAGTCTAAATTGGTCCAGCCACTCTGCAAATAAGTATGGAGGCTTCTCAAAAAACTAAAATTTGAACTCCCATATGACCCAGCTATACCACTCCTGCGTCTATGCCTAAAGGACTCTAGAAACCCTAGAGATACCTGCTTATCCATGTTTACTACTGCACTATTCACAATAGCTAAGAAATCAAACCAGCCTAGACAGTCACCAGCAGATGAATGGATATTGAAAATGTGGTACATATATGCAAAGGAATTTAATTAAGTTATAAGAAGTGAAATAATAGCATTTGCAGGAAAGGGGATGGAAATGGAAATTATTATATATTATGTTAAGTGAAATAAGTCAAACTCAGGCAAATACCATGTTCTGTCCCATATGTGGAACCTAGAGGGTGTGTGTGTGTGTTTGCACATGCACTTGGGCTCTGAAACTAGAAGGGGACCATAAGATGGGGAGAAGAAATTTTAAGGAAGGGGGAGGGGGGAGAGTAATGTAATATATGTGACATAAGATCAGAAAGGGGTCTGTTGGAGGGAGGAAGGGAATCAGCAAGTGGGGGTTAGGAGAAGGTACTGGGGAAGGGACAAATTAGAATGAAATCGAAGTACCACAACCAAACCCATTACTTTGTAGGCTTCCCTAAAACATTAAAAACATTCTTGTAAGTTGGTACTCCTACTTGGAAAGAAGTCTTACTTACTAACAAAGTTTGTAAATATTCTCTGGAAAAGTGTAAAAAATATATAAATATGACACTATCAAATTATTGTTTTTCTTCATCTATTTAGCAGTATTCAAAACTAGAGAACTATTTATAGATTTATATACTATGCATTTCCCTCCACTAGAGGGTAAGCTCCACATGGGCGAGGGGCTGTCTTGTACATGCTGTGCTTTCTGTGTTTAGAAACATGCCTGGCATATAGGAAATACTCCAAAAAATCTGCTGAATGAGTGGGTAACAATGACTTGGGATTTTCTTCATGTTGAAGACATGAAAAAAATAAAAGAATTTTCAGAGTGGTAAAAATACTCATGAATCACATAGCTTTCTAACACTGACTTAGATTCTGACATATTTTAGAAATAACTACCATATTCTCTTGGAAAAGAAATGTTATACATTTTAAAGAAATTAATTTTTGATGTCTAAAGAAAGGTAAGGCTTGATCTTTATAGAAAGGATAAAAGCTGGAGTGTGCCTCAGTGGAAGGCCCTGGGTTCAATCCCCTGCACACCAAAAGAGAAAGAGAAATGACTTGACAGAACCAGTTTCTTTGGGGAAAATGATCTATACAGATCACCCCCAATCCTTTCTAACCATCTACAGAATACTTACTTTAAGCATGTATGTGAGCTATGGTACAGAATGATAAAATTCAAAAATCTGATAAATTGAAATACACAGGATGAATTCTTTCCTTTAAAAAAAGGACTAGTTAAAAAACTGATTTTCACAGATACCAATCTCTACCCGGAGATTTAAAACTCATCCACTTTCCCTGACCCAGCAGGAGCTCCAGAGGCCCAGGTCCCTGAGGAGGCGCACCTTGTCCATCTGAGCCATCAGAAGGCAGGCCATTGGGGCTGTGCTCTTCTGAGCTCTGCCTGTAAAGCCCAGCAGTCAGTCTTCTCTCGGCATGCTGCAGCCTCTCATAGCCAGCCTGGGTGCACAGGAACTCCATCTGCTTTGCTATCCCCTTTTCAGGCTGCTAGTAAGTAAAGCAAAAATAAAACCAGTAACTAAAACATCCTAGATTTCTTAATGGTTTAAAGATGCCAATTTCAGACTTCAGCAATATATTTAGTATTTATTAAAATTAGTTCACACTTCATGTGGTAAACTTGGTTCCATAGATATGAATGTCTGTATCATGTTAAAACATAAAATGCTGGATTTTGTTCAAGGTTTCTTTTCAATCCCATAAGGAGAATTATGTATCAGCTCAAAAAACAACATAACCTTAAGCTTTGTTTTCCAAGGTACAGAGTCCTTTAAGGGATTTATTTTTTTCTCCTTTCTTTAAAAAAAAAAGGAACCCAAGAGCAACAGCAACATCTGCTATCAACTGCTTCTAACACACAGGGTGAAATCCTGGCATTTTATTTTAGGATCTGGCGTTACCCAGACTCTGCTATGATGACAGCATGTTTGGAGGAGAAAAGGTGTAAAACGGCTGTCTAGAAGAACAAGACAACACACCTCCCACCAAAGTTCAACAATGCAAATTATGCAGAAAGACAGCAGAGCCAGCAGAGACTCTGCCTCCACCCCACAGTGAAGCCCAGAGCTTCCCAACCAAGCACAAAAGGCCAGGCTTTCAAATACGAAACTAGTGAGCTGACATATAAATCTATTTCCAAATGTATTCTGTAAACTCCTTTTCTATGCCTGCTCTAAATTACTTATGTGTATTCAAAGAACCATACCTATGATATTTTGCCAAGGAAGTCATAGTCAAAATGTAGATATGAATCATTAGCATCTTACGTAAATGTACTATAAGAAAGCTGCTATCCAAAATTGGTTACAAAAGCCCTGACACAATATTAAAAATCAGACAGAGGACTTAATTCACTGAATAAATATGATAAATGCTCATATATTTCTAAATGTGCATAAACTAGATCAAAATGCATATAACTTTTTATTTTATATGAACTTTCAACCAATTCATTAATTACATTTTATTAATTACATTTCAATAAGCATTCCTGAAGGGGAAATGTACTTTTCATTGGCAGTACTAAATGTGAATAAAAGCAGGAGCTCCACAGGATTAAAACCTGTAGTACTTTCTAAAGGGAGACACTCACAGATGGACTTTGGAAATGTCCATTTCTATGCACATACAGAGTTAAAATTTTACTAAAATTATAGGTGGGGAGAAGGCTCACTCAGTACAGTGCTTGTGGCACAAGCATGAGGATCTGAGTTCAGTCCCCAGCACTCATGTAAAAAGCTGGGCATGCTGGCAGCACCTGTAATCCTAGCATGGGGGAAGCAGAGACAGATGAATCCCTGGGCTTTCTGGGCAGCCAGCCTAGTAGAGAAAAGGAGCTCCAGGCCAATGAGGGCCCCTGTCAAAAAACAAGGTGGGCGGTTCCAGAGGAATGACACCAAGAGCTTTTTTCTGACCTCTATATCCAAACACGCACCCCCGACACAAACACAAATCTTTCAGGAAGATTTTAAGTGAGTTAATAATTAAAATGTTACAATATTTTATTGAGAACTACTGCTGTTTTACCCTAGAGTTGTACCATACATGGTTATTTTCCTGATACTAAATTGCTTCTCTTCGGTTTTCTTAAGTAAAGAATTAATGTTGCACCTCCTTCAAAACTACAGATAATAAACAAGTCCTGCTATATCAGATCGAGTTGTTACTGTCACCTTACTAAACAGTGGTAGATCAGAAGACATTTTAAAAAATAACCAGAAATAAACTCGGTCCTCAAAACCCTAAAACTGAAACTGGATGAACAGCCACCTGTTTTCAGCCTACTGATGTCACTGAGAGACACTTCCCAGAAGCATGTTACCTGTGAACTCAGAGCTGCAAGTTCTTCACTCTTGGCTCTGGCCTGCTGGAAGAGTGTCTGCACAGAATCCTGGAAATCTGGAAATCCATCCTGTGTGTCAGATCACAAGGCCTTCATATTTAGAGCTTGTTATGAGACAAGGCAAAGAAAACCACCTCATTTCATTAATGTCAGTTACTTCATTTCAGTCTTTTATGAACAAACACCTTATTTTCTACAGTGACAACACAAATGAACAAGATGGAAAATGCAACCATTGCCATCACTTGCACCGACGAGCAAACTTAATGACCAGGGATAAGACTACACAACGTTTCAGCCAGTGGTTCAACTAACTGCTCTCCTCACACTTGGTATTTTAGTCTTTTCCTAATTTCTACAAAAGGATGTTATTTTTTTGTGTGTCTTCTAACATTCTGTTAAAGGGCCTCTACTGGTTTTCCATGCCCCAATAGTATGTGTTTCTCTATTAGCACTGGGTACTGTTGGTTTTATATATTTTTTGCCCATTTATTTATTTTGACATTCAAAGAATTAATTTTATAATTAATTTATAATACTGCTGTATTATAAACTTGTATTTTACTTTGTGATTTCTTCTACTGCTCTAAAGTTTCAAAGGGCTATATGCTTTAGAAATTTGGTAAGTGCACAAATCTCTAGTGTTTTCATAAAGCTTTTCTTTATAATCCATCTAGAATGTACTTTGTTATGTATAGAGTAGTAAAGACTCAAACTGAAAAAAACTTTGTCATCCCACTTGAATTTCCTAATAATGTCCTGTGATTTCTCTTTATCACAAATAGTCCACGATCGGCAATGGGCCTTGGGACTTGCAGAGACCTGCAACCATGTGCAGTTCCACCCCTCGATAGCTATGTGACACTGGGTGGACAACAGAACCTTCCTGAATGTCACTCCTCACAAGAAAAATGAAGCTGAGAATCTATTAGAGTTGCTGTGGGTAGCAAATGGAAAAAGCAGATGAGAATATGCCTTTACCATGTGAAAAAACCACTAAGTAAAAATAGCAATCTATGTGACATTCTTAACATTCAGTTGGGTCTTTCTGGAGGGCATTCGATTCCTGGACAGCCCTTCCAATTACATTAGTTCAGTTTTCTACTTCACGTACACCACGTACTATTTCTTTCACGTTTCTCTTACTTGCCTATTTACTACTCCACATGAATGTAAGAACTATGGAACATCATGAAGGCTTTAGAAACCTGAAGGAAAGCTACTGAATGCCTCCTTAGAGAAAATGTCATTATCAATTAACTTTAAAACATATATTTTCCCCTTTGTTGGATAATCTGCATATTTTAACACAGGGTTAATTATTAAAAACCAAAGTAATAGCTGGGTGTGGTGGTACACACCTTTAGTTTCAGCACTGGGGAGGCAGAGGCATGCAGATCTCTGTGAGATTGAGGCCAGCCTGGTCTACATAGCGAGTTTCAGGGGAATACCTAGTCTCAATAAGGACCCTCCTCCCAAAAAACCCACCAAAATATTCTATTTGTTTGAGACATAAGATATTGGTTCAAAACTTTTTCCCACTAAGGTCTTTTCAAAAACTATGTGCCATGCTTTCAAATATTTCATCTACCAAAATTAATTTCCTAAACAACAACTAATTCTGTTTTTAATTTTTAAGAAAAATTTTATTGTTTTGAGACAGGGTCTCACCCTTCAGAGTCCAGGCTGGCTGGGAACTTGCTATGAAGCTCAGGCTGACCTTGAATTCCCTTGAACTTTCTGTTTCTTTGCCTCCTGAATGCTAGGATTAAAGTATGCACCACCACAACTGGCTAATTATCTGTTGTTGTTTCTAAAAATCAGACATGAAATACTATAATTGGAAGTAAAAAGCAAATAAATTTGCTATCTTGAGACAGCTTTTATGCAGCTTTGTGTACAGCCTATATTTCTCAAGTATTTACAACAGCTGCCATCCTAGATCCCTATACTAGCTTACAGGAATGGACAGATTATAATCATTAGGTAAGCTAGAATCAACTTTAAGAACAAGAAAATGCACCTTTTTTTTACTTATTCCATTTTTCTCTGAAGATTTTTTATTTTTTATTTTTTTTGCTCCTAAAAATCCAACCTACTCTTTAGCAAGTTCTAGAATAGAATGAGGTAAACCAGTTGATTTGGAATAAAAGCATCAGTAAGAACGCCCATCAGTTTTCATGATGGTTTTCAGTAGCCCACAATGTTACCAGTTCGATATATTTCACATACATTTTCTACTTAATTCTCCCCACAAATGACCCCAGGCTTCTTTCAACATATAGTGATAGACACTAGCTGCAAACCTAGACACAATCCATAAAACCCTTTAAATGTCTACCTTTCTGAAACTTGTTAACAATATAAGCATTTCTCTTACAGCTATTTTTTGAGAATTGACTTCAACACTATGATCTGTAATGAGTTTGAAATCTAATTCTATTACTTATTTCTGTGATACAGAGCAGATTATTTTGCTCCTGGATAATCTATGAAATTGGCATTACAGTAGCATGAGGTTAACTTTACAGTCACTTTTAAGAGGAAAAATGCATAGGAAATACTTAGCACAATGGCTGACACACAAAAAAAATACCTCTGAAAAATGTTTGTAACTGACATTTAGTTCATCCAAAAAGTCACCAGATTTAATCAAAGTATGACACAGTCTCAGCATAATACAACTTACTATACCTCTGTTATGCAGAGGAAAAAGAACAAGTGTTATGGATAATGATATAGTATAGACATCTTAGAATGTGTGAGAACTACATATTTAAAACTACAATCAGCAAGAAAATACTGAGTATATTGGTAGGGAAATATCTTGGTGAAAAGCACCAAGTGGAGATCTAGAAACATGCTACCTAACTATTTCAAACACACATACAGGGACACAAAGGCAAACAAGGCAGGCATGTCTGCTGAAACCTGAAAAACAGTCCAGAGATGGATCTGGACAGAGATCAGAACACTGTGGAGGGTCCCAAAAGAGCATTGTGCTTTAAGGAAGACCATGCTCTAGGAAGAGATAGCACCTTATTTAAGGCTTGAAGAGAACAGGATACACAGCACGGTGTATTTATTAAAGTAAGGAATGCCCTAGGAAGAGGGAGAGGTAGGAGAAGTTAGAGTGCAGGGCCAGATTTTCTGAGGCCTTATAAACAATATTAAGTCTAGATTTTATCTTAAATATAAGAAGTCATTGGATGTTTTAGAGAAGAGACTGACAGACATGAACTTCAGAAAGGCCAATCTAAGTACACTTGGGTCAAAGATGGTGGTAGAGACTTGTCTGTGGTGATGACAGAGAATGGTGGCCTAGTCCCAGGCAATGGCAGGTGTAGAAGTAAATAGATTGCTGAGGTTAGGCCAGTGGGAGTTTGGTGGGGAGATCCACTACAAGAAGGGACACAGGCCAGGCAGTTATGAGAGGGAGCTAGAAAAATGGAAGAATTCAGTTGGGGAAAATTGAAAGGCTGCTGAGTCATCCCTGTACATAAACCAGGTATATAGGTACACTGAGTTTGGACAAAGGGACAGAATCAGGGCTGGAGATTCAGCACAGTCCCCAGCTCAACAGCAGGCTGTGGGTGGAGTGTGGTGACAGAACCCCCAGATGCCCCAGTATCTCAAACACTGTTTTGAAGAGGCTGCAAAAGGAGAAAAGGCTTAGCCAGACTTCTCATGTTGGAACCAGATGTGTGGTCTCAGGAAAGCAGCCAAACTCATTATTTCCAGTGCTCCCAATTTTTTCATGGAGATTACATCACCTGCTTTATGTGCCCAGGGGAGATTTGTGGGTATTAACTGAAGTAATGCAGATGGCAAATCTTGTCAAACATGACAACGCATGGTCAGGATTATTCAGCCATGAGAATACTGGAAAGGGGAACTTCAAACTCCATACATGAAGGTTTCTGGGAACTGGATACTGATCCATTATAAATAAAGAGAAACAAGAACTGGCAATAAATAACAGCAACATCCAAGCAGCTGCTGATCTCTGCAACCAAGTTGTTCTGATTTTCTCCCAGACCTAACAGCTCACTGTGGCTAGGAAAACTGTAGGACTTAAGCTAGCGCTCCATCAGATAGAAACTAGGTTCAAGCTACCTGAAACATGAGAAATAAAAGGAAGACCATTCCCAAGAAACTGGTATGCTTGTAGGAACTATCCTGGTCCCTTTCACATCGTATTTCATGAAGGACTTGCTATGTCTCTTTAGCATTCTTTCTGGGCACCAGCTGTACCATGCTATGAGCAATTTATCTCCACGTCACATTCTTGGCTGCTACCATTAATCACAGCGTTCCCTTGCTTATGAGTCTCTCGGTATCAGCACTGAGAAAAATAAAAGATAGACAGTAGAATGCTGTTCATGACCTAATTAGTCTCACCCCTTTGGTCTCCATCCTCATTCCTCCCCATCCTTCCCAGCAAGCACCAGAGCAAGCTGTTTTAAGGTCACTGCCTAGCTGTCTAGAAGTGATGCGGTGCAGCAGATGTTTTCAACCCCACATGTGCATTTGCCTTTTTCTCTATTCATACTTTCTGTATGAATAGCAGATCATGATGCTTCTGTTTTTCTGATACGGAGGGGAGTATCTACATCAAATTAGATTAGCTTTCTTTTCAGAAGCTTAATGACAGTGTAGGTGGGTACTCTGACCCTGTTTCCTCTCCCTCCCCCCCATCCTGGAACTGCTGGCAGATGTTTCCTCTTTCATGGTAAATCTCAATTCTCTGACTTTCTGGGTTCTCTTAACAAATTTCATTTCTTTCATCCAGTTATCCTTGTACCCTCTACTCCATAGGGTCAAGAAAGCTGTCACCTCCCAATTCTGTACCGGTTCCAGAAATTCTAATAAATGGAGAAAACTAACAGGTAAGACACATACAGTAACAGTCCATCCATGTAGTCTGCTGCCATCAGCAGACTGGGACTGTGGGTTACCTGTCCTTCTCTCCTTCTAAGAAGCTCCTGATGACACTATCATTACTGGAGATAATGACAGTTTGTTCAAGGAGCCCAATGTGTTCTTAAATGAAAAAGATAGGTTACCAACTGAGTCTACTTTTAACTCATATTTTAAAATTTTAGGCAAAGGCAAGAGATAGGGATTTTGGCTCTTAATTTTTTATGTTCCATAAGTAGTTGTCCAGCCCTCTTAGGATACATCCTGTCAGAGGTAAGGTATAAATAAATCACACTAACTTATCTTGATATACTTTATCTTCCCGATATACCATTTTCTTACTCATGCTAAACAAGAAGTATATCATAAGACAATCTCTTAAATATAAAACATATTTTGTAATTAGCATTGCTAAATTTTCTTCTCAAAGCTTACAGCTGTTTACTAGACAAACTTCCTCGGATTAGAGACCAACAGTCCTGCATATACTTAGCTCTTTACAACCATAGAATAGGAAGAAAGTTTGTGCAGATAAGGTACTTTGTGAGGTTCGTTAGCACCCAGAAAGATATTGCTTGAAGTTTAGATGTGAGACAGGGGCTCTGCCACTGGACAGCATAGTGCAGCTTGATACACAAATGTTTAACAGTTCTTGACAGTCTTAAGTGCTATAAAACAAGACAGCAGGTGTCATCTGGGTTTACAAAAGCCCCTTTGAAAGCAAGGCAAGAAAGTCAGGGAAACTGAGCTGTTTCCCATGGCCACCGAGGGTAAATAACTCTAGATAAGGGAAGGAGGGGTATCCTGAGGAACAATGAGCTCAGTGGGTTCCAGAAAGAGAGCACTGGCCAGTAGTGCAGACAAACAGAACAGGAAAGTGTGTCAGCAAAGAGAAGCAAGCTGGAGCTGGACTATGTAGGGTCTTAGATGCTACAGAAGTTTAGATTCTGTCACAGGAACAGAGAGCCACTGGGAAGATGTAAACAAGAAAAAATGTTTTTACAAGATGGTTTTGACTTGATGTGAAGAAAGGGTTTTGCAGATAATGTGATGATGGAAACTTAAGATAGTCAATCACAGCTAACCTGGTATAACTTGAAATTAAATAATGGGAAGAATGATATATCCCACCCAAGAAAAAAGGAAGAAAAGAGCCACCTGACTCTAATTTCCACTTGGCTGCAAACCAGACTTTTCAAAAAAAAGCATTTAATCAAATTAAAGAACAGAGGTTCTGAAACCATTCTACACTCCCAGAACCCTAAGAAAGCATGTTTTTCTTGCTCAATTCCTACCTTACCACTTACAAGTTAAAAATCACAGGGCAGTTTCAACAAGGGTCCCTTGAGAAAGGTTTTAATTACAGAGGAGTTTCCATGAATCACAGCCACTGAACTGTCATTTCCCTCAGATAATATTTCCCTCAAATAATACGAAGCAACTAAAGGTTAGCTCCTGAGTATACTTACTAATGATGAAAGATTATAAAAAGAGTTGTTTAACCAGTGAAGACTTTCAAATCAATAAGACACCAATTTTGAAATAAATCAACCTTTGATAAACTAGGTATCAATCTAGTCAATATAATTTCCTTTTAAGAATTTTTTTCTAGTTCAAAACACTAAAGATATTTTAGAATAACAAAATCCTACATAGTTTTTAAGATTCTATAATTCATTTTTACTAGCTTATAGACTCATTCTTTTTGTCTGAACTAGTAATATTTCATATTATTTTTGATGATCCTGTGACAGAAGCAGCATTATTAGTGTAAGAATATATTACACGTGATCATACCTCCACTTTAATTCTTTTTGGTGATAACTCATCTCTTTCACCACATTTTGACCTAAGGAGAGGGGAAAAAGAAAAACTTAAGGCAAAACATTTCAGCATTACTGAAGCAGTTCAGTCTATAATCTTCCCTCAGAATATATAATCCTGAAACCACTATGTAAGAAATGATAAACATGTATTGAATATTAACAAATGGAAATGATTTTCCATCATTTTCAAGTTATATTAGGGAATACATAGATAGCATGACATGTATTTTAAAGGCACTAACCTAAGAGCTCTACCAGAGAAAATACCCAATAAATATTTCAAGATAATTAAATGGTAAAGAAAACAGTATCAAGGAGGTATCTCTAGTTCATCAGGAACAGTTTAAGATAAAATGACAAGAAGGATCATTTAAAATGACGCTTAAGGCTGTGGTGGTGCACGCCTTTGATCCCAGCACTCGGGAGGCAGAGGCAGGCAGAGCTCTGTTTGTTCAAGGCCAGCCTGGTCTACATAGTGAGTTCCAGGACAGCTGGGGCTACAGGGAAACTCTGTCTCAAAAAGATAAAAAAAAAAAAAAAGACACTTAAGGTTATATAGCTGGGCATGGTGTCGCATGCCTTTAGTCCCAGCACTCAGGAGGCAGAGGCAGGTGGATCTCTGTGAGTTCAAGGCCAGCCTGGTCTACATAGTGAGTTCCAGGACACCTAGGGCTACAGGGAGACCCTGTCTCAAAAAGGCAAAAGAAAGAAAGAAAGAAAGAAAGAAAGAAAGAAAGAAAGAAAGAAAGAAAGAAAGAAATATTTTGCCTATCCACCACCACCACAGATGCATTTACCACTGACTCAGAAATCTCTCTTTAGGAATCTATCCCAGAGGTTCTAATGCAGATCTATGAAATGACACTCTGTCAGTTCTGGGGCATTCAATTATTTGATATAGTCTTGCCAACTAAACTATGAAACGTAAACTCTGAGTTATACTTCACTGTGAAAATATTTAAAAGTATATCTTGGAATAAGCAAAATATCCTAAGTATGACATTACTTCTTATG
The DNA here is from genome assembly GCF_000622305.1 of Nannospalax galili. NCBI lineage: Eukaryota > Metazoa > Chordata > Mammalia > Rodentia > Spalacidae > Nannospalax > Nannospalax galili. The sequence goes on from NW_008340588.1 coordinate 6,739,234, forward strand.
GCATTATTTCTAACAACAAAAGTCTACAAGCAAGAACCCAACAAAAGAGGACTGGACAAGCTGAATCACAATCTTTTACAAAATCAGCTGGTTTCAAATTGTAAAACCTTGCAAAAGGAGCCAGATTCCTCACAGAGTTCACCAAGTAGTTAGTGGGTGGCAAGTGTGACTAAAGGCTATCCATCATCACACTCAAGCCAAAGTTTGTGAGAGAATGGCTCAAACACCTCAAGAGTACTGTAGCGCTAGGAAACCCTGTCTTTCAAAAAGGATGACCAGAGGAGAGTTAAGCAAAACAATGAAAATCACTGTTGAGAGCAAGACGTTCCTCTGCCCATAGCACAGTAAGCTGCCTATGGATAAATTATATGTTATATATTTCAAAACCCTACAGAAAGGATTCTCAATGTGTTCACTATAAATACATAATAAATGTTTGAATAGGTAGGTTTAACCTGACTTAAACATCATACAATGTATATATGAACTGAAATATCATGTGGTCCCCACCGATATGCACAACTTTTATGCTTTTTTTCTAGAATTTTTCTTTATTTAAAATAAACTAATGCATAATCATAACTATAAATAATTATTAGTTTTAAATAGGGAATAGTGGGGTTTTTTATTTATTTAATAACCACATAATTAGAAGAAGCATTCCTTTACCGCTTTAACATATTCAATAACAATTTCTAGAGCTAAGATACATCTCTTTCAAAAGTGGCTGTAAATTTTTAGGTTCACAGTTGAATTAATACAGCTATACAATATTGAACTGAGTATAAACCCTGTAAGACATAAAATTGAATGAGTTTTTAACCTTTAAAAAAGATCGCCATTTCATTTTAAAATATACTGCTTCCTACAGAAAGACTCATTTTTAATGCTACTAACAGATGTTTGCACATGCATCTCTAATCTCTATGTATCTGACTATTACTAGTCAGTCGGTTACACTCAGATCTTCAGCACCTGAGTATGTATATAAAATCATCAGGTAGATTTCAATGGTAATGTTTATCACCTCTACTAATTTGTTGATTTTTTTGTGTGTATATCATACAGAACATCCCAAACAATCTTACTCATCTATATAGCCACTTCCCAAATGGCACCCTACCATAGACCATATACTCTGTCATCCGTTACTGTCTATTGTGTTGTCAGCGTCCCCAGGTTGTCCCCAGTGCTTGTCCATCTGCTGAATCTAGTCAGCTTATCTAGAGAGCCTTGCTTTAGGAAGATCAGCTGTTCCTCATCTAGCAGCAATCAGTTGTCAATATTCCTTTAGATAAGATTGGGGTCTGCTGTTCATTTTCCCAGTTCTACGCAGAGTTAGTGTCTGGGAGTCTCTTGGGCCACCCTGGCCAACAACTCAAAGGAAGGTATCTCCTGCCTGGCATTGCTTCCTGTTATGTAGCCTTTAGCTATACATATGGACTCTTAAAAAATTATATTAACCCCTTTAATCTTTGGTTATACTTTCCTTTTGGGTGTTTAAGACCCTACAGTTGGCCCAGATAAACCAATTTATTTTTACTCTTAAGGCCATTTGAGGATCTGTTCCTCAGGGGTCACATGGGCTTGGGAGGAGCCCCTGGCTCCTTTCTTTTACCAGTTCTGTCTATGTGAAGATAAGTCAAAGGTCCTACTCAACCATGGTTGGCTTCACTTACGTACCAGTTAAAAATCATTTATTAAAAGATCTCTATGAACAATGTTTTGAAAAATAATCTTTAAAATACTTTTTATGCATATGAGTATATTGCCTGCAAGTATGGTTAGTGCACCCACAGATGTCAGAAGAGGGCATGGGATCCCTGGAACTGGAGTTACGGACAGTTGTTAGCTGCCATGTCGGTGTTGGGAACCAAACCTGGGTCCTCTGGAAGAGCAGCCAGTGCTCTTAACCACTGAGTAATCTCTCTAGTCCTTGAAAATTAATTTTACAGTACCAAAATCAAATACTTCTTTTCAAAATGCTCATAGCCTATCAATGAGCAATATCTCAAACTCTACTTCTACCCAGCAATTCAAACATGCTGCTCTTTACCAAGCACTTACTTGGTGGTCCTGTAGGTGTACTTGTAGGTGACTTCTCGAGAAATCTGCCTGGCCAGTGCAAAGAGCTCATCCCTTCTGGTCAGCAGGGCGTTATCCTTCACACAGAGCTGAGCGGCTGCTTCATTAACAGTAAGCTGCACATCCAAATTCAAGTTTTAAAAACTATAAGAAATTCTATTTCATTGAGTGATAAAATGTTTCGCTTAATATAAACCCCATCTATATAAACTGAAATCACAGTTCAAGGACACTCTCCTCCTAAGTATTCCTTGTGCCAGATTTTACAAGGGCTAACTCCTTTTCCATCTTCTAGAGCCCACTTGATTTAAAATAATTATCTTAGTTTTACCTATTCATATTTATTTATTCTTCATATTTGACTAGGTAGGAAGAGTTTATGAATAATAAGGAAAAATAAAGAGTAAAAGGTATTCTGCATGTTTGCACATCTAAGTATTTCTTTGACCAAAAACTCCTACCAATGGACTTGCTAGGTCATAGAGTACACTAAACTTTAAGGCATTTTTGTGTCCAACCACATTTCTTTTCAGGTAAGTTTCATCAAATCATAATGCTATCAACACTCATGATAAAACCATTCCCTAGAACCCTGTACAACACTGTTTTCTGTCTCGTAAAAGCTTTGTCTACTTAATAGATCTAAATGACATTTAGTTATAATTTTCATTTATTTCATCATGAAACAACCTTTTATTTAAAGGTATGTGAGTTATTTAAAATCTATTTACCAGTGGCATGTCAGTTTCTTCTATTATGGCATTTCATTTTCTTATGGACTTTAGGAATTATTTATGAGTCGAGCATGACTTTGTTTCGCATGTGATGCTGAATTTAAGTTTTTCATTGCTTAGAGTTTTTTCTTTGACTGCCATGTATAGAAACACTTTTCCTGTCCTAATACTACCAAAAAGTTTCCCCACATTTAAGTCTAATACTTCGACTTCCCAGTGTTAGTATTTAATCCACCTAGAATGTATACATAGTAATACAAATTTCTAACATCTTATCTCATAAACTTCCAACTGTAATTATAGTGCTTATTCTAAAACAATTAATTTTACTATTGATAGCAAGGTTATAATAAACCCAGGCTTCCTATTTTAAGCTCACAGCTCAATATAAAAGTGTCACTGAAAAAGACCTTATCAGCCTTCTTTCTCCTTCCTAGAGAACCATCAAAGGCTAATTGCCTCCTAAAGTGTTTTCCTTTTTGATTTCTGTTGTTTATTTTGTTCTTTGAAATTGTTTCATATAGTCCAGGCTAGCCTCAAATTGTCTGTGAAGGAGAGAATGACCTTGAAATCATGATCGTCCAGTCTTCATTTCCCAAGTGCTGGGCTTACTGAAAAGCACCAACACACCTGACTCCAAAGTGCTTCTGAAAGGCTCAATGCTCTTGAGGTTAAAAGTGAAATATACTTTAAAGAATCATATGCTAAAATTCAGCATGGCAGAAGCTCCAATGGCCATGAAGACTCTTCTCAAATTGCTTTTTAAGTAGCTATTTCTTTTGTACTCATAAATCTAATTTACTATAGAAATTATCTGATTATCAGCAAGATATGTGAATTCACCACATTTCAGAACTACCAGTTTATGTACAGCCACACAGTAACTTTTCAACATACACTGAAAACAAGGTTCTGAAGACGTACTGCCAACCAGGAAAACATTCATCACACATTCACTGTCATTGAATTCTGGCTCCAACTGACTAAAATGGTGGACTTAACTCTTCCTGACCTCAAGAATGCTTCTGGCAGAAAATTAAGACTAGAGAAATAATTCTACCTCACTCCCAAGTTGTAGTAAGAAGCTAGATTATGAAGTTTCCCTTTAAAACCTGGCAAGTGTTATCTAGATTTTAATGCCCCTATTTGCTAATATGTAGCAAATTAGTGACAATTATACTTATAAAGAAAAATGACAAAAACACTCCAAAACTACAGCTCTAACACTGTTATTTTTTTTTTTAATGTCACTATTCTAATGTTGTTAAAGTATGAAATACTAAGGTATTCTCCTTTGGCTGGTTTGCACATTCTCCTGTGCCTCTTTTCATTGTTCAAAATACTAACATTCCTTTCTTCATGTAAACAATTTCTTACAGGTTGCTTTCTATCATTTATGATTGGACTTAAAAAGTAAACTCAGTTATCTTTACCTTCAGAAAGGATGAATAACTGATTGTATGAAAATAGTCTCTTTACTGGTAGTTAAAATGCTAATCTTCATCAATAAAATGGCTGTAACTTTCGATTAAGTATTGTCGGCATAAAAATATTACATGAATACTGCATGACAAAGAGGCTCAAAAGGCAATTTAGACTGTCATTTCTAACACTCAAGAGGGCAAGGTACCATGACTGTTACCACAACTTCATCTGCCAAACCAAGATGTCTAATTTCAACTGTCAACCTGATAAGATCACCTAGGGGACAGGCCTCTGGATATGTATGCAGGGGATTATTTTGTTTAGGTTAATTGAGGAGGACCCACCCACTGTGGGTAGCAGCATTCCCTGGGATGAGGTCCTACACTGTACAAAAGGAGACAGTGAACTGACACAGGCTTTCAGGGTTCTCTTCTAGGCTGTGGCTGCCTCAAGCTCCTGCTGACTTGACTTCCTCACATGATCAATTATACCTTCAACCATGAGCCCAAATAAGCCTTCCTTCCTTCAGCTGCTTCTGTCAGGGTATTTGAATCACAGGAACAAAAAAAAGTAATCAAACCATACCAACACAAACCATACCAACCAGCCAAGCAAACAAAAAACAATAAAAATGTTGAATAAATAGGCAGGGCAGGGAAGGGGGAATGACAGGGACTTTATTTGAAATGCTCGAGAAGCTGGAAAGTGAGTAAAGAAAATGAGCCACAATAAATGAAGACAGCGTTTTAAAGGAGTAAATAAAGGACACAGTTGCTAAACTAGATGAACTAAGTTTCTATCTCCATAGCTTCATGGGGCTGGTAACTGTGGGAGAGAACCAAGGGGCAAACCTTAGTGCCCCCGTGAAGTGAAGTGACTGAAGATCTCCTGTTCCCTAAAGCTGACCTTTAAGCACTACAACCAGAAAATCACCAGTTGCACTAGGGGAATGCAAGGAAAATATACCTGTCTTGAATCTCAGAGCTATGTGGAAGAGAAGGTAAACCTCTTGTGATTTCTTAACTCTAAAGCTATCTTTACAAAGTTCTTCAGTCCTAATTCATTCACACTTAATGGACTGAGAATTTATTTTCACAAGGTTTGAATTTTTAGTGTCTCCAGTTAACGTGTAGAAGCAAAATCAAGTAACTTCTAGGGAAAGCCACCTTGTCCCAGGGGCCTTTAAAGTTCTAAAAAATAGAAGCTCAAATAAATCATAAAACAGTCAAAGAAATTAGACATCAAAAGTGAAAACAGGGCCAGCGAGATGGTTCAGCAGGTAAAGGAACTTGCCAACAAGCCTGATGACCTGACCTCAATCCCTAGGCACCTACATGCTGGAAGGAGAGCATCAACCACAGGTAACTCAGACAGAAATATCAGAAAAATAACTAAGGGGGAAAGTTCATTAGTGTTTAGAAATAAAAAAATATTTCTAAATAAGTTATGAGTCATAAAAAAATCATAAAAAGAAAAATAATAAATAACTTCCTATCAAAACTTTGAGAACAAAGGCTGAAGCAACGGCTCAGCAGTTAAGAGCACTGGCTGCTCTTGCAGAGGACCCCAGTTCCGTTCCCAGCACCCACATGGCAACTAACAACCATCTGTAACTCCATTTCCAGGGGATCAGATGCCTTCTTCTGGTCTCCATGGGCATTGCACACATGTGACACACTTACATGCATGAGGCAAAACACTCATACACATAAAATAAAAATAAGCAAATAAATTTTTAAAAAACTTTGAGAATATTACCGAATCAAAGGGAACATGGCAAGAATTTAAGAGCTGCAATTTCTGGAATCAGAAACCTAAGAATCATAGAATAAACCAAATACCCAATTTAAGTTAGAAAAGACCATACACCCATACATACACACACACACACACACACACACACACACACACACACACAATCCAGAATCCCAACTAAACAAAAAGGTGTTTCTTTAAAAAGATCAAGCTATTTCTGTATAAGACAGAGAAAATATTTTGGATTGCCAGGCCAGTCTGTGTCATAGCTGTTAGACTCTGCTATTGTAGCTTAAGGCAATCACTGACAACAAACAGGCATAGCCTGGCTGCAACTGTTTATTCACAAAAACAGGAGGTAGGCCGGATTGGGTCCATTGACCCTAGTTTGCAGAACTCTGGAAAGAAAACTAAGTTAACAATCTTCTGAGCAAAGGTGATTAGGAGGGAAAAAAGAGACATGCATTGACTATGTTAGAGCTTAAAACTTATAAGTAACTTCATGCCAGCATGTATAGAAACTAAGATGAAATGGAAATATGTTTAGAAAAAAAAATGTAAGCTTATCAAGTGATTAAAAAGGACACAGAGTACCTTTATAGTCATATAATTCTAAAAGTCATCTAGAAGAAAAGCCTAACATTTCTTTTCAAGTATTAGGTGTTGAAGACTCTCCATTCTAATCTGAGAGCACAGAGGAAACACAGCTATGAAAAATGTGCTCTTGTTTATGGGGCTCTCAGGTTCAGTTCTTTCTCTTCTCTCAAAACTGAAACTGTTGGATTCTTCTGAAACTTCTCAGCTTTGACTTCACAACACTGCAATGGTAACTGACTTAGCTTGACATCACTGCTTGCTTAGGGCTGGATTTTTTTTTTTTTTTTTAATCTTGGTAACTATTTGCAACACAGCTCCTAGTTTCAAGTAGGACTGTAATTTATCCATTGACTACTCTTCCGCATCTTTGAGTGCTAGAGCTCTCTGGCTAGAAGCTGCTATCTGATGACAAATATTCTGTAATGTCATACTCTCTACCTGCTTCTATTTCTTCTTTTATTTTTTAACTTATTTTTTATTTTATGTGTCAATATCATGCCTCCATGTATGCAAATGCATGCAAGGCCCAAAGAGGCAAGAAGAGACTATTGGCTCCCCTGGAACTGGAGTTATAGACGGTTGTTAGCTGCCATGTATGTGAAGGGATTTGAACCCAGGGCTTCTGCAAAAGCAACCAGTGCTCTGAACCACTAAACCATCTCCCAGTCCCTGCTTCTATTTCTACATCATAAGTTCCTATATTCTCTACTACCTTGCCATTTTCAATTTTCATTTTCTCTCTCATCATTCATTGACTTAAGATCTGGTTTACCACCTCTTGGTTACTACTTTATCTTTGGATAGATGAAATATTCTGCCTGATGAAATTCTTTTTAGTACTACATCTGGCTTAGTCCCTTGTCCTTTAGTACCTGCCCCCGACAAAGAATGGGTGGTTTGCAGTCTTATCAATGCCCAGCACTATCTACATGGTCTGACAGACTATCTCTAAGCCATATCCTAAGACTCACCAATTCTTGTATGTGTGTGCATAGTGTGCATGTGCATCATTGATTCTTTAGCTTCAAAAGCATCTAAAATGTTTCATTCCACAATTCTTTATAGGATGCAGCACTTTGGGAAACAAATAAAAAGAAATACGCACAGGAAAAAGTTCATATGGACTTGTCAGAGCTGAAAAATAATTTCAGGTGTAGAAAACTTGCTGGTTTTCATTTACTAGTAACCTACATACAGCATTTGACTTTGAAGGTTGTTTTTTAATTTTTTATAAAGAAAACTCTTACAAGTTAGAGGAAGCCAACAATGAATTAAGAGTAAGTTACATATTTCCTTATTTGAAAACTGAAGATAAACTGAGAACATTCTTAAATCTTAGAAATTTAGGAAAACTATAGGGCTAGAGGGATGGCTCGGTGGTTAAGAGCATTGATGGTTCTCGCAGATGATCTGGGTTCAATTCCCAGCACTCACATGGCAGTTACAACCATCTGTAACTCTAGTTCCAGGGGATCTGATGCCCTCTTCTGACCTCCACAGACACCGCACAACATGAATGCACTTACATACATGCTGGCAATACAATTCATACACATAAAATAAAAATAATAGGTAAAATATTTTTTAAAAGAAATTTAGAAAAACTAAAGTCTTTCTCTGATTTAGTTAAGTGAGAATAGTTAACACTTATATAATACCTAAAAGGCCACTTGATTGTACTTACTTCCTTTTCATTCCCTCACAATTTTCTCCAAGGTCTTAGTCACACGTTTGAATAACACTTAACTCATTCACTTCCATCTGAACATGAATTACTGGACTACATTCACAAACCAGTTACAAGTAAAAAGTGATTGCAGGCAGATTTCAGAAACCCCAGCGAAGTTTTCCAAAGTGCCATCTCCCCCTCAGCCCACTGGTGTTCATTTTGAGTTTTCCCTTATTCTGGCGAACTTAGGACAGACTTATTACTTCAATACCAGAATCTATTATTTAGCTAAAGAAACAAAGGGCCCTGTAGCAAAATCCAAGCATAAAACTAATTTTTTGAACTGTTTAAAAATATTTTCTTTATAGTGAGATTGAGTAGGGTTATTAAAGTAATCTTATAAAAATCACTTTTACTTTGACAAAAGTGTGGGCCTTTTGTGTAAACTTTCTGTTTCATCTACAGTGCTTTGAGAAGTCTATTAAAAGTAGGTTAACTCATGAAACTAAAATCACCCACATGTTTTGCCTTTTGTTTTCTACTAATTACACACATCTAGTAACTGGATTCCTCTACTGGTTTACACGTAATAGAAAGCATTGAAGTCTATCTGAATTATAATGCAACCATGCCATCTACATCTGCCCAAAGGTTCCTGTGAAGCAGGATACATGATACCAGCAATTTCACGCGAAGACCTTAATATGATTTCAGTCATTGTTGCTAACCAATTCTGTAATCATAAACTCCAGTATTCATATCTAAAATAATTTATTTAAATAAAGATCAGATGGTAAAATTGCTGAAAATAAGATTAACATACAAAAATCAGCCAGGAATAGCCATTTAAAACAGATGTGAGGGAAAACATCCCATTTATGAGTATATTCGTTTTATATCTATTTGTTCATTCTAATTAAATCAAAGAATTAAAAGTATAATATAGAAATTTAATATACACATAATTTGACCCAATAAATGTAAAAAGTATGTGACTAAAAGAATTAAAAAATTAATTACTGAGGAATGGAAGATATCTGAATAAGGAGATACATATATTCTATTCATACATAGGTGTCATTACTGTTAATACATTGTTACCAAATAACCTACCCATCAAACACACATTTTTGAGAAACTTGATAAATGTATCTAAAATGTTATTTGGAAGAATATCTAAGATTACCAAAATCCTAAAAAAAAAAAAGAAACCCTCAAAAGTTGTAGCACTAGACTGGAAACTGGAGAACTTGTCTTTCTAGATAATGAATCAGATTGTTATGAAGCTATGGTATTTATAGTAAGTCTATCCTGGTGAGGGGATACAAAATTACTGATGCCACACAGAACAAGATCAACAGATATGATTATATAGAACCAAGCTCACATGTGATAAACAGTGAAATTTCAAAGGAAAAATGATCATCTGGGAAAATGTTATTACATAAAGACAAATGATTAAGATGTAAAAAGTTCTTACCATTTTTTTAAAAACAACTGTACTATTATAACAGTTTCATGAGTGTAAAACTGAATGTGCATTAAACATATGAAAAGATACTCATTCTCACTAAGACAAGTAGCTTGAGCACTGATTTTCTTCATCTATTAGACTTGCAAACCTTGAAATGTAAAATGCACTACCTGCAAATGCATGTATAAACGGGCATTTGCATACTAATAATGAAGCACATATGTCAGCGGCATCACATCTGCATACTCCTTGATCCCACAAGTTACGTGTGGGGATCCATTCTACAGAAGAACACGAACAAGATAATGTTCATATACCACCACACCTAAAATTTAAAAACTGGCAACAATCTAAATGATACCACAACATGAACAGTGAAGGTAAACAATAGCCACGCATGCTATGGAGCATAATGCAAGCCACACAAGAACTTCATAGTCTGTGTGGCCATGTTACTTCACTCAGAACCAAGGAATCTGGAGAACAAGATCCCATGTTTATACCCGTAAAGATCAGTTTCCAAAAGTTTACAATGCAATAGTTTATATCCTTTTCTGACTAAACATCTTCACAGTGAGCACATAATTCGTTTTCATATGAAAGCACAAGTTTGAGGGAAAAGAATGTGAGGTTGAATGTGAAATACTAGTTAACCTAAACTTTCTTTACTAAGAATTTATTCCTTTCTTCTGAAGGATACAGGATTATTTTTACAAAATCTAGCTAAGAAAGTCTTTTTCACACCTGAAGATGCATTCATTTTTCTGAGCACTCACTGGATACATTAGACTCTGGGGATAAGATATGATACTGCAAGGGATAGACCAGGATACAAACAAATTACAACAAAGTGATTTGAACTTATTATAAGAGAAGTGTACATAAGGATAAAAATGAAAAGGAAAGGTCATTCTATGTGGAGGAAAAGACAACAGAAAAGACCTAATTTAAGATCATGCTGAAGCTGAATTTTATAGATATGTTGGCCAGATAAATAGGAGAAAGCAAGTAAGTGCAAAAGTTTGTACACATTCACACGAGGTTTACATATAACGTATGTATGTATATATATATATATGTACATACGTATGCACACTTAAGCAGATGACTTCTGGATAAAGTGCTATAAATATGCAACAATGGTAATATTTAATGCTAAGTATCTAACCAGTAAAATTCTTTGAGCATTCATCTACTATACCTTTGTTTTCTACAGTAGCAGGAAATGGCTGTATGTTATTATTTTTACATTTTTTTCTTACAAAAGTGTACAAGAAAATTTTAATGACTATCTACCACTAAAATCTTATTTTAAGTAACAGCAACAAAAATTTGTTGCAAATACAAAGTGTATGCTTTCACTGTTCAAATTCTGACATTAAAAAAAAAAATCTTACTGTATAGTTCTAAAACGCAAACATGTTTGAGTTCTATAGAAAACAGCCCTAACACAATAAACAGTCTCCTTTCATAAAAGAGCTATATTGTCCTAAGGGGTATTTTTAATATTGCTTTTAGGAAGTGTTTTCCTCTCCTGCACACAATCACTAAGTTCCCCTTTAGGGTCCAGCACCACATCTCACACATCCTCACAGAAACAAGCCATGTACTTCGTACCTCGTGGAGCGTGAGGTGTTTTCCATCCTTTCTTTTTGAGTCAAATCTGCCGTATATTGCACTGTATTTTCGAATCTCCTCTTCCTTGTGTGGATCTTCGTCATTCATCTCAAAGATGTGACCAATCATTTTGGCCAACTTCTTATTGTTCTTTAACAGCTCTTTCACTTCGTTCAAGTCACTTTTGGGAAGCGTGGGGGCCATTCTCTCCACGCACTCGGCCACAGAGAGCGCAGCTGCAGCATCCAGAGCCTCACTGCTTTCCTTTGGGGAGGCTGGGGAGCCCAGGTCTGCTGGGGAAAGACTGTGCTCACTCTCTGTGGTGTGCTGTCCTTGCCAGAGTCTGGAATCACTGACACTCTGCAGTGCTAAGCTCCCCACTTCCGACTTCCCCTGTCCCAAGCTCTGCACACAGGTAGTGGCAGCACATTTCGGGATTTTCAAATGCGGCTCCCGGGTATTGCTATTCCTTTCGTAGCTACTGCAGGATATTCCCAGCCATGTTGGGGAGCCCTCTGGTAATTTATAGATAGGTATGCTACTGACAGGAAGGGAAGTCAGGGGCTGATTGAAAAGACCAGGATTTGTAACCCAGTCTCTCAAAGCCTTCTGTAACCTTCTAACATGAAGAGGCTTGCTGGCCATGCCCACGAGTGCCATGATTTCCAAAAATTCCTCTTCTCCAGCTTCACAGAGTTGCTGGACATCATCACCACCTTGTTGGATAAAGGCATCAAAATAAGAAAGCAGATTAGCTTTCTGCAATATTCTATACAGCTGCAACTCCCCCAGGGTCCTAGGTAAGGCCGTGGCCATTACTGTGGATGGGTTCAACCTAGAAAAAGAAGAGAGGAAAAATTCACAATTGCCTAAAATTTCTTAAACGAAATGGGTTAGACATAACAAGACTTAGGCATGCAATGTAAGAAAACAAGATGATGGTTAAGGAAGCAGTCCCCATATGCTTTTCTCCCTAGGGTGGAGGCACAACGGTAAAGGTAAATCAAAATTAGCAGGAGGTAAGAAGTCAATATGTTACCAATCACTGAACTCTTATTTTGTGCTAAGCAATGTGATACACTGCATCACATATGTCTAATCCTCACAACAAACCCAGTCAGACAGACTTAGTTATTCCTGTTTTATAAAGAAAAGTAAACAAGATTAGCCTAGTAAGTGAAAGAAGATAATTTCATGTGAATTGGTAGTAATAAAACAAAAAATAGCATATTTAACGACTCAGGATGGGGGGTAGCAAAAGTTCGAGCAAGTGATGAATTATGTTCACTTTGGTGCAAGTGGTACAGAAGAGGACATGGCTATCATTTGTTAGTACTTCCGATGGCTTAAGGAAGGAAGTGATAGGTGACAATGGAATACATACTCAGTAAGAGTCAAGAATTATGACAGGTATTGAGAATATAGAAAACTCGGGTCACCGGTTATAATGCTAATGTAGAACTGCCCTACATGAAGAATAACAGACTGGGGTCTATGTATGTATCAGAGATATCTCCATACAAGGATGAAATCTGGAGGGGGGTGAGCCCTCCAAAGAAGCAGCAGAGAATCAAAATGGAACGAGAGCCAAGCAAGATAGTGAAGAGACAGAAAGATTCAGAAAACCACATTCCCACCTCTCAGGGCCTTGAAAAGGTACTCCTTGACTGGAGACCTCACAAGGAAGAGTTGGCCAATTACTTCCATTACCAGAAGCAAACTTGTAATCAATACACCTATAAGATTAAAAAGACACAGAAGCCCTTTATGGAGAAATTCACAGATGACCAAAAGCATGCACACACTGGAGGAATATGGAAGACCTGTTCTCAACTCTACTGGAATATAGGAACAGTTAACTGAGATATAGAAGCAGAGGTACACAGGCAAACACTTGAAAACAAGGAAGTCACCATGCCTAGACTTGGTTTCAAAAGGCACCAACTAGAATGCTACATAAAATTCTAATCTGAGCCACCCCAACTAAGAACAAGTCTCTCTATCACTCTAAAGACCAACTGTTCAGCCCTGTCTCCTGGAACTTTTGAATCACAACATTTGGATCAACTAGCAACCTCTTCAAACTTCATGGTTCTTTATTTACTTGGGTTAGTATGGACAGGGCCTTGATGACTTTTCAACAGTATATTTAATGTGTGTCCAATGGCTCCTGCTAGACTCAAGAAGTTATCTACAGTCCTTCTGAAAAAGTTTCCTTAGTCCCTGAACTTTATCTCAGGAAACCCAGGATTTGGCAGATGAAGGAAACTGTCCAAGATCCTCATTCAGCATATCCTCTAGGCAACAGAAACTGCAGGTTCTGTGACTGTTCAGATCGGGCCTACTTCATGGTCACTCTACCTCATCCTGAGTAAATACCTTCTGTCTTCTTGATCACCTAAATGATCAAGTAGTTTCCAAGTAGTATCCTTTCTCCTCTTTACCCAGAAAAGAAAACCTCCCAGTTATTAAGAGAAAGAACTTGTAGATTGGTAAGTAGTTATAAGGAATGATGAGCCCAAGTGTGCATTTCCAAAGTCAAGATAACAGATGAAAGATAGCTTGCCCAGAGTCCCAGGAGGCTCTCTAAAGACCCACATTTGCTGCTGGAAAGGAGTTTTCTCCCTTAGCTTTCACATCAGAGGAATGTGTCAGCTTCCTTCCAAAGCCTGCTGTGATCATTTAAACACCCACTACTTCATACATTAACTTGATTGGATTTGAAAGAAATGGTTACACAAAAATCTGTGCCATTCATGCCTCAACATGAAGGTCAAACAAGCTGAAAACAAGTTGTACTTGTATCCCTCTGATCTCAACTAAAGTATCAAAGGTTCCAAACACAATCCTGCCTACAAGTAGCTACAGTAAAACCACCCAGGTAAAAACTATTGTATTTGGCTTTTCCAAGACATCCTAGAACACCAAGCTGAGTCTGGCCTTTTTATAAAGTCCATAGTTTAAAAAAAAAAACAAAAAAAAACAGTTACTCGTTGTTACTGTTTCCAAGATAACCTGAAACCCTGTGGTCCCAGTGTAGCATTATCCATCTACTTATCAGTAAAAAGAATCACAGTGCTAGAAAGAGGAACTTAAAAACATTAGTTTTAGACAACTTATTTTTCACTAGGTCAAATGGTAATGATTGGTCCCAAAGCTTTAAAAAAAATCCAGCTCACTTTGGCTATTACAAGCAGCAACAGTCATCTGCCAGGTTCAAGCTAAGTAAAATGAGAAGCTGTACCAGTCAACTCTTGTTCTGCTATGGTAAACAAAAATTTCCTGACATTCTCCTGGCCTGGGTATGAAGATTCTGGGAATGACAGAGAGGCACCTTTCATGGTCTCTAGGAAAAAGAAAAATCATTCAAACTACCTCTATCCAGTCTGCTTTCAGGACCCATCACTCTATCAAAAGTCTAAGTGACTGCAGAGTTATCACCTAGGTGTCCCTCATAAATCTCATATACATCCCTCCCTGAAATGTTTTTCATTTAACTCTGATAATGTCACAATTTTCCTTTCTCTACTTTAATCTTTTACTATATTCTAAGTTCAAGAATTCTCTAAACTTGTTACTGTTGTTGTTGGGAGTTGGGGGTGGTGGACATTACTATGCTGGCCAAACTAGCCTGAGGTGGTCCTCTGGCCTCAGAATCCTGAGTGCTGGGATTACAGGTATGGGCTGCCACACCGAGCTGTCAGGGTTTTGCACTCTATCTCTTTTCTACTGTCTTTCAGTATTATTCCTTGATGATTTCTTCTACTCCCACCAGGAGTCAACTGCTGCTAAAGACAGTCATCTCCAAAACTGTTAACTGTAGCTTAGACCAGGACTGTTTTTCAACTTTATCCACTTGCAACCCCCAAACCCCCTTTTTTTTTTGGTCTTTTTGAGACAGGATCTTTTTGGTCTCCCTTGTAGCCCCAGCTGGCCCAGAACTCACTATGTAGACCAGGCTGGCCTTGAACTCACAGAGATCTGCCTGCCTCTGCCTTCCAGGTGCTGGGATTAAAGGTGTGCTCATCCGCAACCCCTTTTTGACTGGAATTTTCTTTTTTTTTTTTTGTCTTTTTGAGACAGGGTCTTCCTGTATCTCCAGCTGTCCTGGAATTCACTATGTAGACCAGGCTGGCCTTGAACTCACAGAGATCCACCTGTCTCTGCCTCCCGGGTGCTAGGATTAAAGGCATGCACCGAAATTTTTTTATAAGACGCTGAGAATACAGATATAATAAATAGCTATACTGACCAAAATTTACTAATAAATCAAAGAAATTTATTTTAAAACAATTATTTAGTAAATACAATTTTACCTTTATTAAAGATGAAAGCAAATTTATATACTAATGAGAAGGATGTGCTTGTATATTTTTACATAAAGAATTAAATCTTGCTTGAATATGTGATACTGCTGGACCAGAGCATCTGTAACATTTTTCAGAGCTGATCAATATTTAAATTTTTATAATTGTCAATGCTGAGAGCACTGCTTCACATAAATATGTAGTACAAAATGATACAAGTGTGTTTAGGACCATTTCATAAGTTGCTAGAAATTATTTCCTAAGCTCAAGCCAAAATTCATTTAATAATTTCATGTGTGTTTTTTTGTGAAACTCAAGTGACCAACTCAAACAGCAATTTAAAAACAATCTAATACAATCCACAGACATACTTCTTTGATACTTATGTTAGGAATGATGGCAGGAAAATACTAGAAGTCTTTGTTTTCCATAATTAATTGATTACATTTCTATAGGAGCAGAAAACTCTGTATGTACAGCAAAGCACTGCAATTTGTAACATAACAAGTCTTAAGACCCAAGGTGCAGTCTTTTTGCAAGCATTCATTGGTACTGTGGGGCACGTAGGATATGCAAGTGCAAATGATACATGTTATCTTTTGAACCAAGGCTGCAGTGCAGCTGTGTGATGCAACACAGGTGAGCACTGCCAGCCTCAGAGTCATTACAGGATTTGTTTGTTTGTTTGTTTAAAGTTCTTATGAGTTCAGAACCACTACCAACTTTTTCAACATCCCCCACATTGAGTTACATGACCCCATCCAGGGTAATGACCTAGTCTAAGAAGCTGTGCCTTAGACCAATCAATCATTCATAGGCAGAGACTACAGAGTTACTACAAAGAAATCTCAAATCAAAATGTACCCTGAACTATGGCTACTGAGCAAAAATGATGCTTTTCACTATAAATAAAGGTAAATGAACACTTCTATGATTTCATTAAGGTACAAACTCATTTAAAAGTATAACCAAATTTGTTCTTTTAAGTATATTGACTGATGGGGCTGGAGAGATGGCTCAGAGGTTAAGAACACTGGTTGTTCTTACAGAAGACCCAGGTTCAAATCCCAGCACCCACATGGCAGCTAACAACTGTCTATAATGCCAGTCCCAGGGATCTGACAGCCTCTTCTGACCTCCACCGGCATTGCAAGACACAGGTGCACTTACCTACATGCAGGTAATACACACAAACACATAAAATGAATAAATAAAACTAAAAAAGAATATTGACTGCAGAGGTTGGAGAGATGGCTCAGTGGTTAAGAGCACTTACTGCTCTTACACAGGGCCTAGGTTCAATTCCCAGCACCCATATGGCAGCTACGGACTAGCCTTAACTCTAGTTCCAAGGGAATCTGAAGCCCTCTTCTGACCTCCGTGGCATTGCATGACATGGGTACACTCACATACATGCAGGCAATACACTCATACACATAAAAATAATAAATAAAAAAATTTAAAAAGAATATTGACTGCATTATCAATAAAAATGCTAAAAATAAAATGTGTATTTGCAGGTTTTTTTTTTTAATTTAAAAAGTGATCATCATGCCTGAAAATACTTGAGAACCACCAGCCTGAACTGTTCTTCTGAAGTATAACAGCATTCTACATGGGGTCTGTCAAAACCTCATTTGGTATGACCAAAAGTCAGTGTACCATCTCACTTTCTACCTGTCTTCTTGACTTCCAAATGGACTCTGCAATGCCCCAGTGTTTCCTTTGCACTTTCCCTGTCTCCTGGATTAGTAACCACGTTCCATCTTTGCTTTCTCCTCTTCCTTTCTCAAAGTACATGTCCTTGAGCCACATCTTCAGCCTTTTGCTTTCTGTCCCCAAAGCACCTAACTCTGGTGTGCACCTAACTGCTTCCTGCCCTGACTCTGAGAGCATTCTCAATTTCCCTGCATCTGACTTTTGCAAATGCCAACTTTATCCTCCTCAAGGACAGGTGTGGCTCTTCACTCTTCTCTATATGCTTTCCCACTGCTTAAAGCAAGAAACCTAAGTACTCATACAGGTACTGAACACCTAAATCTACCCAGCAAGCTTCTCTCATCTTCTTAACATGTCTGTCCCAGACACTCCTTCACAGACATAAAACCTCTTCCCATACAGTTACACTATAGGTTTCCTCCCGTGTCTCGGAATGCTCATAATTTTTCCCTTTTTGTCCTATCCCTCACCAGTTTCTCAGTTTTTCCAATATGCCAAATACTGAGCCAGTTCTAAGGAAACTGAGGAAAGACCTCATGAAGAATCAGGTGAAGAAGAAGCAGCCATTTAGGTACTGTGATAAATGCAATGCAGTGTTTTACATACAAGGAGCCACAGAACAAAGGACTTAATCCTGGCTCTGAAAACAAGTCACTGTTTGGTGACAGACACCCTGAGGACAGGAATTAGGTCTCATTAATCTTTACTTACCATAATTCCTAGCAAAGTATTCTACATAGATGCTATTTCTATAAAGACTGCTGTATGATGATACCCAGTGGTTCAATGAGAATCTGATCCACAGCCTTCTGTCATACATCAAAAAGAACACCCTCTCGGTACATGAGTATCCCACTTAAACTACCAATCTAGCACTGGCGTATTCATACTCCACTGCATCCTTCTACCACCTAGGATCCTTTACAGTTACTCGTCCTTAACACTTCCACTCTCTTAGAGGGCTAGCTACACTGTAGACTTTTAATAACATGGCTATTTTCCCAAGAGCTTCAAGGATGGGCTCCAAACAGAAAACTACACATGGTCAGTTATAATGTATATCATGTGTGAGGTCAGCCCCTCAAATCAGCATTTTCAAGATTTAGGTTTGTGGGGCTGGAGAGATGGCTCAGTGCTTATAAGCACTGGCTGCATCAAATTCCCAGCATCTACAAGGTGACTAACAACCTTCTGTAACTCCAGTTCTAGGGGAATCCAATGCCCTCTTCTGACCTCAGCAGGCATTGCATGACATGGGTGCACTTACATACATGCAGGCAATACACTCATACACATAAAATAAAAAGAATTTTTTAAAGTTTTAAAAGAATTCAGGTTTGAGCATGAGAGATTTTGTGTCTTTTTTGTCTGTTTCTGAAAATTAAGTGGAATATGTTACAAACAAATATCAAATAGTCATTACCTGTAAACAGATTCCTATCTATTCTTAAACATTTTCCTTCTATGCTACAGAAAGTTTTGCTACATACACATATTTAGCACATGTGAAAATGTACTACATACACTTTCATGAAGTCTATGATATTCTGAGGAAGAAAGATTCCTCAAGGAGTAAGGAGAAACCAAGAGCAAAATCACAGTAAGGCCTATCTTATTTATGCAGAGGACTTCTAATTCCTCCTCACCCCCAACCCAGCCTGAAATTTTTGCTTTAAAGTTATCTGAGTCAATAGCAACCAGTTAGAGAAAGTGTAAAAGGCCTTGGTTTAGCTCTCCTGAGTCACTTACAGATTAAGGTGAATTAGTTCCACTAGACTGTTTCTCTGTTAAGATCTAAATGAGGTCTGCTGCACCAACAAAAGAAACTGCAAATCTGAAGAGATTACTGGTAAAGCCCCTTAGGTATCACTGAGTTTAGAAGTGATAGGCTGGAAAGTAGAGGCCTGAGGGAAGGATGCAGTTGATATACTGAAGGTTGTAAGAGCCAGAGGGCCAGGACACCTGCTGCTAGATAGTATCTTCAGACAAGACAGGGAAGCTGCACCCATGAAATTTCAATAATACAAGTGACTAAACAAAACCTAAATAATGGCAGCCCAGGTTAGCATGCCAACATGGTTGGGGATGTTTCACAGGGTCTCACCTCTACATGAAGAGCTACTGGCAATCAATGGCTGCTGAGAGAGGAAGAATTAGTTTTCTCCAGTGTTGAGCCTCCTCATAGGTTATCTAATCCCAAGTGGTCAGCCCTAAGCTCATGTACATATTAGCACCACTAAATGGACTCAGTAGGTGTGTGTGTTTGTATGAAAACAGAAATTGAGAGGGAATGGGGGGAGGAACTGGGAAAAGTGGGAGGGCGGAGGGAGAGGTACAAATACAATACTCATATATGAAATTCTCAAAAATTAAAAATTTAAAATATAAAATAAAAAAGGTTGAAGATGAAGTCAGAATTTGATATAAGAAAGGATGAGCCTGTAGGAAACGAATTTTTCTCACTTCTAGTCCTAGACCTCTGAGCTCAAAGCTAAAAAATGGACTAAATGTGGTTCAGTTACATTTCATGGGTTATTTAAGATTGCAGAGTTCACCTGGATACTTATTAACTCCTATGTATGTTTCAAGTTCCAAAAGATTTACTTAGGCACTCTTATTAGGAAGCATGGAGTGGTGTATTTCTTCATTTGTTTTGGGGGTAGTTTTTTGTGCTGGGGACTGAACGGGCCTAAAGCACGTTGTGCACACATACCACCACTGAGTTACACTCCCAGACCAACAGTGATGTATCTTAAGTCTGGACAATTTCAGGTTTTATTGCCCTCAGAGTTACGAATTTGACCTTTGGCTTATAATGAATTAATGCTAATTTGGGGTACTTAAAAGTTCTCCCCTGTGGATTCTTTCTTCAATTCTGAAACTGTAGACTTTTTTTTTTGAGAGATGCCTTTAAAATTTAATCTAAATAATGAATGCGTAAGTTTAAATGCATTCATTAAAATTAGAAAAAGGTAAATCAGATTTACTTGGCTATTAAACAATAAGTATACATTAATAGCAACAGACAAATACCAGCATTACACATAATAGCTGGAAATTCTTCAGTCAGCCAACAGGAAAGTCAATGTACAAGCATTAGGGGCATTCTAAGTAGAGTCTGTAGGCAATGGATTTATATACATAAATTTGATTATCTTTTCAGAAGTTCTTTAAAAATTATTAACATATCATGCAAATTAGCATTCAGCCTCCTAAATACAATGTATTGAGAAGTGACAAATTATTTGAAAGCTTAATGATATGTTTTAGCTTTAAGAATTCTCAAGATGAGGATTAATGCTTTTTTCCCCAGCATCAACTTCTCAAATTTCCCATTTGTTCCATTATTAAGTTTAAGAGAGCATATTCTACTATTGTATGAGTTATTGAACATGTCAGATCAAAAGGGAAATTTGCATTTAACAGGATAACCATACTATTCTTTCTACTCTTCAAATGATGAGAGCAGCAGGTAAGAGCAAGTCCCAAGCAAAAGAGTTAGCAACCTTCAATTATGCTCAACTGGGCATTACTTATTCTGTAATATAGTAAACTCCACAAAGAAATATGCACAGACGAAATGATTAGACATTACATGATTAAACTGTTCATAAAAGTCTCTTCCATCAAAGTAACCCCAATATATGATGGTCCTGTGGGACTCAGAACGTAGCTTTAGATCATTATGAAAAATGAAACAACAAAAAAACAGGTTTATTCTAATGGAACAGACAAGGCCTAACATTAAGATAGAATCTAAGTCTCCAGACACAAAAATCTGACATACTTGTTTCCATCCAATCATCTTTAACTCTAAAATCTAAAGTTCATAAACAAATTCTTCAAAGATCTGCCCCATTTTATAATTTCTTCTTTCAAAACATCTACAATGCAAATCCCCCCAAATTTTAATAAACCAGTATGTACTTAAAGTTTAAAAGAAAGTATTTTAGCTGTCTAAATAAGAGAGGAAAACAAGCCTAGATTTTCCTATAGGGTAGTGGTTATTCACCAGTAACACAAATAGAAAACTAGCTTAGCTGAGATTATGCAATTACATTCATTCCCAAATAAGAAAATATTAGCTATGACTTACTTATTAGACATAAAGGCTCACTAAAATTTCTTTGTATCCGCTATAGCAATCCTATGAATTTGTCATCTGAATTACATTGACAAGAGCCAGAATGAAACAAAAATCTCCAGTGTCTCAATATTTTTCTTGTTGTTCTTACTGTCACATATAACAGACTAACAGAGGCAGGAAATACAAAGTATTTCCAATGGTGGAATTGCAAAACATGATACAAGTTTAAAAAAAAAAAATCTCCCTAAGGTTCCTTGAAATTATTTTCTTTCAAGACCTAATGTTCCAACATCTAAACCCCAAAACAGGGATAAAGAGGGCCGACTTTGCCAGTCATCTACAAGTTCTCAATAGCTTCCTTAGTTGCTTTTTAAGCTTAACGAAAGAACAGAATTAGATGTCTGGAATGATGCAAAGGTTGGGGAGAGGGAACACCCTTGAAACTAAGTCACTTTTACTGGCACTTATATTGGATCCGAAGCCAGCTCTTTCAATCTTCAGGAAGACAGTCTCCTGCCAAACAGAGACTCGACATCCTATGCATCCTCTCCCAATATTTCTTCTTAAGACCCGAGGATGAATTATAAATGTCATAACTGGGTATGTTCCACAAAGGAAGAAATTTTTAAAAGTGAAAATCTAAAAAGGTTAATTCACTGCCATGTACAAGACAGCGAAGCAATTCGTATGTGACTAATCTATTTTAAATTCATTCCTGTGCTCCTATGCAATCTAATATTACCGATTAAAACTGCCAAAATATTTTTTAAACGAGATCTGAAACTATCCTTGTGAGCTTCTGATCTTTGCACTCCTTAAAGTTGGCAGACACGTCACTAGCAAACCCATCGGCCGTGACAAGTTACTCCGAATCAGCGCTTTCGGATCAAACTGTAAATTAAGAGCCATTCCAAAATTTCACAAGCTCTCCAAGATCAGGGAACGAGGGTATGATTCTTTCCCATCACCCGCTGCAAAACTTGCACAATCTACAAATGCAAATTCCAATTCAACCATCCAAGCGCCTGTCTTTTCAGATCTCGTCAATCCGGCAACTGCAGATCACAAAAATTTGATCGCATTCAATGTCTATCCTCATAAGGTCACACACCTCTGCCTCCAAAGCGTCTACGTACATGTGTCTGCACATTCCTCACTCAGCCTCAGAGGCACAATGAGTCTCTCGCTCGCCTGCACCTCGGTGCCAAGTTTCTGAAAGCCACTTCCAAGCAAAACTCTCCTTCCGCTTTTAAAACAGAAAACTACAGTAAGATGAGGACACCCGGGGAGAAAAGGACGGTAAGTGCAGCACTTTGAGAAAGTCATCAAACACAAAGCCCGACCCGGGCTGAGGCGGCTCCTCTCCGACCCGCAAGCTCTCGCGCCGCGCCTCCGCCCAAGCGCGCAGCCCGCCGACCCCGGCCCGTAAGCGCGCGGCTTCGCGTCCGGCCCAGGCCGCGTTCCCGCCCCGCAGCTCCTGCCGTCGCCCACTCGAGTCCAAAGCCGCGTGTGGATATCGAGCCGCAGCCCCGCGCCCGCCCGCCCGATACGTACTCGGCCGCGGCTGCAGCGGCCCGGCGCGCTCGGAGGACGGCTCAG
>NW_008340588.1:6762609-6826834 GCF_000622305.1 Nannospalax galili
CGGGAGATTCCGCTCTTGCTCCATTCGCCGCTCCGGCTCCCGCCCACGCGCGGCCAAGTGACGTAGATCCCGGCGTGGGCGGCCGCGGGCGGGGGGCAGCCACCGCTCCGGCTCCGAGCGATGCTGGGGGCGGCCCATTCCCACGGCATCTGGGAGCACTGGGGTGGGCGCGGGGAGGAGGCGGCTCCCGCGAGGGCCGCAGGGCAGGGCCTGCTCGCCAGCTGCGGAGGAAGCGGGGAGACTGCCAGGGTGGGACTGCAGAGCTGCCTGCTGAACCCCATTGCCCGTGCCCCCATCCATGGAGGGTGACTTTGAAAACAGCGTCCGGGGCTCGCCTTGGGCCCCGCAGAGTTGGGCGGGTCGCCGCACGGAGGAGGGCGAGCAGGTGCGGACCCGTACCCTGTGCGCCCTTGCCCACCCGGCGCTGGGAGGCGGGGAGGAAAGGGAACCTGCACGCTGGGGGTGCAGCTTTGACAACTGTGTCGCTGGCCCAGTAATTTAAACGCCAACCTTTTCACCTTCTGAAAGCCTGCCTGTTATTTTCCTGGCTGTCTTCTGTCTCCACGGTGTAAGGAAACGACACTAGTACTGTCTTGGAGTGTTAAAATAGAATTAAAACTCAGTATAGAAAATTTTGAGCTTGGTTTGCACAAACTTTTCTAGCCAAAGAAAGTATTAAAACACCTCCAAAAATGTGCTTAAGGTATTGCCAGAAATTTAGAAAACTTTTTAAATGTTTTTCTTTCCTTTGCCAAAAAAAAGGAAGGAATTCAAGTATTAATATTGCGCTCTTGCTGCAGTACAGGTAGAATCCTGTTTCAATGTAGATATAAAAATCCAGTTTTTTTATAGGAAGCCATTCCCACTTCCTGGCTGGCCTCCCAGAGTGTGCCTACTTTGTTGATGGGGATACAAAGCATTCTTTGAGATGAGAAATTCTTCAAACCACATCTTTATGTTGCAGCAATGGACGGGATGATAATATTGAAAGAAAAAGATCTTATTAAATGAGATTATTTCTCTTTTTGTGAAAACATGCTATACAAATGAGTAATGTGAATGGCATAAGTATATTTAAATATATGCATGTACATTAAATATAGTTTATACGTTTATCAAATATATTTAAATATGCCTAAATATATAAACATTTAAAGTAAGATCTCTTCGGTGTTGGTGCAGGGTCTGTTTGGAGTAATGTTGGTACTTTAGATAATTCCTCAGGTTCTTCAGAGGACATAACTGCTGGAAGTTTCTGTTATCCTCTCTCATTGTCAGGGTTTATACAGCTGTGGCTCCTGCTTCTACAGAGAGAAAGTTAACTCTTGTGGATAGAATACAGCCAAGGCTACCGACAGTTTCTGGGCTGGGCTGGAAAAAGAGAGATTAATAAATAGTTGGGCGATGAAATCTGTAAAATTCTTCTAATAACCTTGATTATTCACATTTTTGGTTCTCAGAAGCTGGAAGGGGAACACCCACTTTATTCCATAAAGAAGTACAGTCAGTGATGGTGAAATGAGGAGACTAACCTGCACTGCAAAGCCTTCCCTGAAGTGTTTCCAGTTGGAAGAAGTAGCATGAAATCCTGTCTCCGAACATGTATCTGCCACACTGCATATCGTGATGCTGAAAAGGAAATATGTCTGGAGATACTCTGCTGACTGGCTGCTGGCTGTTTTATACAGCTAAGCACTGAAGTCCTTCCTTGTTTGTTTTCTGGGCACATTAGACAGTGTATTCTTCCCACATTAAGAATGGCATTTTGGTCCCACTTTGCTTCGCTTAAATGCCCTGTGGTGCTGGGGCAGGTGGTGGGAGGAAGGAAAATGAAAGAGAAAAATGTAAACTTTCAGGCATCCAATTCAGTATGACACCCCCTCTGAAAGGATTAGGCATTCACCTGTACGTGTGACATCTTAGAATGAGCACTAGTTCTTATTTTGTGCCTTATCATTCCTGTCGCCCACGCCATCCCTAAACACCTCCTCCCTGGTCTCAACACAGTCTTCTACTTTCCTGTGTCCTAGTGGTTGGTTATGGGCAAGAGAAGAAATGCACCCTGTAAAGTAACAGTTATGGAGTTGACTCTGAAGGCCTTCTGGTAGAGATCAAACAGTTTTAGAATTTTCTTGGAGGCAGTCCCAGACAATCCTAAGAGAACATGGTAACTAACACAAGCAATTCCTAGTGAGACCATTTGGATATCTTTTGTTAAAAAGATTTATGCAATGGTTTTGTTTATCCAGGTTTGATTTTACTATATTATACTGTATCATACATGTTTAAGTTATTTATTCAGTACCTCTTGTTAAGCGCTACTTCTCAGGTTTGAGATTCAGTTCTTGGGGCACAAAGAACAAGTTTGTGTCCTGGGTCTCTGTTCCCATAACTTTTCTATAAAACATCAAAAATAAGGAGAACAAAAGAGTCTAAAAAGCAAAGTAATGTTCTGTGTTTCTTTTTACTTATATATATATATATATATTATATATATATTCTCAAAGATGCACAAACTACTGCTTACTAACACTACGGTGTTTTCATGATTCTCCTTTAAATTCAAATTGCAATGGAATACTAATAAATTCTTTAAAATGGAAGCATCATGTCTCATCTTGTATTTCAATAAAAGCCTAAAGAATACTGAAATGTAATTTCTAAGGGTAGGTATTTCTGTCTTCTGGGGTATTTTATTCACTGTTGTGTCTGTAGTGCTGGACAATGGCTGACACATCCAGTCAACAGGTATTTGTTGAATAAATAAAATGAAAAACATGAACTTACTAGCAAATGGATTTTTGTTTTGTAGATGTTCTTAGTGAATTATATTTCCTAGTAGAAGAATTTGAGAACTCCAGAGATGGGTCAGTTGCTAAAGTGTTTGCATGAAGACCTGAGTTCAAGCCCCTTGAACCCTCAAAAAGAGCCAGGCACAGGGGCACATCCCTGTAATCCTAGTACTGGGGAGGTGGAAACAGGAGGATCTCTGGCTTTTGCTGGTCAGTCAGATAAGCCAAATCAGTGAGCTCCAGGTTCAGCAAGAGACCCTGTCTCAAAAAATGAGATGGAGAGTGATTAAAGAATAAATCCAACTTCAAGATTTGGCTTCCAGATGCGCGCGCACACACACACACGCAGGAAATTAGAATTCAGAGTACTGAAATCCTAAGTCACACAGGAGAGTAAGACTACAAGGATCTGATTTCAAAGCCCAGTCTCTACTGTTAGAACACTGTGCCCTTACATGTCAAGTTATTACTAGAGATTTCATAAATACTGGTTTGCATGTTTTCCCATCTCTGAAAGTTCAACAGCACCATCTCTGGCCAGCATATTTCTTGATGGCTTCTACATCCCTAAACTCCTGTTGCACTCTTACTGTGTCACATGGAACACTCGAGGTTATTTATGCATCTTTAGTTGCTGCACTGGTGCCTAGCTTCCTAAATATAGTATTAGCCTTTGGGAAGAGGAACTATCTTACACTCTTGAATTCAGCAAACACACAGTTAACAGTATTTTTAAATTATCAAAATAATGATTATTGCATTTTCAAAACCAAGGAACTCCTCTGACCCCCCCCCACAAAAAAATCCACGTTGTGAAACCAAAAATGGTTTTAAAGAAAAAGAAAACTGTGGAAAGTAGTGGTTCGACATTTGAGTGAAAATTGCACTGAAAGAGCACTAATTTATTACTTTAGAAAGATTTCCTTAAAATGCTTCAGTGATTCAAAACAAAGCATAATAGATTTTAAATGTTCTTGAAGGAGAGAACGAGTAACATTATAGCCTATGACCTACAAGATGTAAGATACAGTATAATTCTATCATCATCATCATCATCATCATCTGTTATTACCTCAGAATAGTTCTATGCTTAACGAATTTTCCACTCTGTGGCGATTGCCCGGTAATTAACTGAGTCATGTTCAAAAGTCATATTACCAGAAATGTAATTAAATTTTTCCTTATTTTGACATATGAAATTTAAAACTGTGAAAGCATATTGAAGATTAAATGTATTTTGAAAAACTGAATATCTTCCAAATATATGGAGATTGTTTTAAAAAGTTTCTTAAAGGTAAATTAAGAGGAGTACATAATAATAGACACATTTTAGAACTGTCACTTCAGAGATATCTCTTCTGGGCCAGGTGTGATGGTACATGCCTTTTATCTCCAGAGACAGAGGCAGAGGCAGAGGCAGTCTGATCTCTGGTCTACATAGTGAATTCTAGACCTGCTGGGGCTGCAGTGAGACTCAGTCTCAAAAGAAAACAAAACAAAACAAAACAGCTGTTCTTCAAAACCAAAACAAGAAAATTGGTATGCATTGTATTTTATTATAAGGTACTACAGAATTTTAAGGGGTAAAGGATTGTAATGTTCTCCTTCAACTTCCTTTGTATGTTCAAAATGTATTTAAATGCCTTGCAGAAATTAAGCATGCAAGTAATTTAGTTTCCTGTAATTTCTTTACAAATTGGTAATTTTGACCTTTTAATGCAATTTCAGGTAGAATAAAAATAAGGAAACACATGAAATGGTTAGATTCCCAGGGTGGACTAGAAATGCTTATAGCACACAATGAAAGATGTTCTATTATAGACTGGGGCAACAAGGTACACTCTTAGAAGTCATCTAAACTCTATAACTAGGGAAATCTGTATTACAGACTGATCATCTGCAGAGCTGAAAAACAATGTCAGGCAGTAAGTACACCCAGATGCTTAACTGAACTGAGAATAAACCTAGCCTCTGTGAGTCCATCGTCTTCCACTTGCTCTTCAGTCTTTGCTTCTCAATCCTCACCATCCCAGGGTTAGTGTTGCCTCTTTCTACCTTATTTGCTGAGGTTGGCATCCTCTGCTCACACTCCCAGTTGGGACTCTCACTGGTCAGCACTTGGCAGGCAAATGACACACCAGCTGGAGTACCCCTTTAAGCATTTCATGTAAGGGTAAGTAGAAGAATCTGTCTCTTTCCTCAACAGAGATATATAACTTGGCACCCCAAATATGGACTTTTTTGCCTCATAAAAGGAACGAAGAAATAGGGAGAGAGTATGAAAAGGAAGAGCAACCTTCATGAAGGAAATGGGCAAGAGTTGAAGAAAGATGGGAAGAAACGCAAGGATAGACTAAGGTATCTGTGAACCTGGAGAAGCTGGCTCAAGTGGACATGACTGTCGTGGGAGAAGTGAAAAGCCCAATAAAAAGTATCAAATTCATTACTCCCTTGATGAAGACTAAAGAAAAGAGTGAGAGAAAATCATCTTAATATCATTTCCTCTAAGGTAGCTACAAAACTGTGCTTTGGGCCTGGCACAAGGTGAGTGGTAAGGGTGGGAAGGTAATGGGATAAAGTAGTTGGGACAGAGGGAGAGGGACAGAAAAACAGCAGGCTTCCCTTGCCTTTTCCATTGAACTAGGAGAGCTGGTGCATCAGGTAAAATGTGCTATCAAGCAAAGGAAGAAGGGCTGGGGAGGTGGCTCAGTAGGTAAAGTGTCTGCTGTGCAATCATGAGACCTGAGTTCTGATCCCCAACACCATGTAAAAGTCAACCTCAGCAGCACATATCTGTAACTCCAGTGCTGGGGAAGCAGAAACAGAAGATCCCTGGAGCTCACTGGCCAGCCAGCCTGCTCAAGCTGATGAGCTCCCAGTTCAGTGGGAGACCCTCGCTAAAAAAAATAAATATGGAGAAGATATCCAACATTGATTTCCGGCCTATTCCTGCACATAGGTGCACACATCCATATACCATACACATATATTCAATAAAAGGGAAAAGAAAGGAAAGCAAAAAGGTTCAAAACCTATCCTGCGCACCAGGTGCTTTGATTACACTGGCTTAGATAGTGTCTGTGATGCCTTATCATCCAATCAGCTATCAAGAAATTGAGTGTTTGTACTGGTGAGTCAGGTTGTCACGAGAAATTAGGGAGAGACACTTTGAAAGGACAGTGCACAACGACATATTTTCCCATAAGAGATCTTAAACTGCTGAAAAAAAAATCAAATGTTCTGTTCTCTGTTCACTATCATTGCAATTACATTTTTACATTTTGAATTATACTTTTATGCTTACCCAGTCTTACCTATGATTGCTAGTGGTATGTGGTAGTCAAAGTGTGTGTGTGTTTGTTTGTGTGTGTGTGTGTGTGTGTGTGTGTGTGTGTGTGTGTGTGCTTCATGGGTGTGTTTGCATTTGGTGTGTGTGTGTGTGTGTGTGTGTGTGTGTGTGTGTGTGTGTGTGTGTGTGTGTGTGTGTGTTGAGACAGTATCTCACTATAGCCCTGGCTGGCCTGGATGTCACTGTATAGACCCAGGTGGCCTTCAATTTGTGGTGATCCTTCTGCCTGTGCTTTCTGAGTTTTGAGGTTATAGGTGTGCACCACAACTCCTGGCCCAGTAGTGAACATTTTAATAGACTTTTATTTCTTAATTTGCTGTGTATTACTGTTTTTTTATTTCTATTGTAATATAAATTACCTACAATGGCAACTAAGTAAGATATTGCAAATCACCTTGGTGTTAGAGAGATTAGGAACTTTTTTTCCATTTTTGTTTTTATTTTTATTTTATGTGTTTTTGCCTATATGTGTACACACAGAGGCCAGTAGAGGATGTCAGATATCCTGGAACTGGATTTATGAATGGTTGTTAGCTATCATGTGGGTGCTGGGAACCAAACCTAGGTCCTCTGCAAGAGAAACACATGCTCTTAACTGTTGAACCAGCTTTCCAGCCCCAGGTTAGGGATTCTTAATGATTTATAAAAGTAAACACCTTTTAGAAGGGAAGTTTGGCAAATTGAACCAAGTGTTTCAAAGTGTTCATAAAAGTTGATCCACCAGATTAGCTTGTAGGATATTATCCTAACTATAAATATTTCAGAAGGGGATATCTCCCCCCCCTAACTGAGGAGCTATGGATGACTGATGGCTTCTAGGAGAGGGAGAGTCTGTTTCCTTTAAGGGTGTGGCTTCTGATAGGTCAACCCATACTCCAGTAGTTGCCTACACACCCAGAAGTATATGGAGCAGAAATCAGAATTAATGGGTTATTAATTTTTTAATGGAAAAAGGTTATTTTTCACATCATAAAATAGAAAAGCAAAAATCCAAAATAACGAATTGAGCCAAACAAACTATAATCTCTCTATGTAAATAAACGTGGAAGGAGATTTCCAAATGAGAGTAACAGTAATTGGGTGATGGCATTATAGGTCATTTTGTTTTCTTCTTTGTATTTTTTCAATTTTCCAAAACTTTAACAATATGCATGTCTTAGCAAGGAAAATTTAAATATTAATTAAGATCCTTCATTTTATAAAAAAAATGAAAACAAAATTGTATTCTGTTCAGCAGCTGCTTGAAGAGAACAATGAAGTCAGGAGCTTCTCTGACAAACATGTATAGGGCACTTAGTAGACAATCAGCCCTATATAACTACCATCTTGAAAGTCTACCATATGTCAGACACACATACACACACAAAGCTTGTTGGAACAACTTTAATCTTATGTCATAAATACAGTCCTTTTTTTTCTGATTAATCATTCAAGTATGTATCTGCTTGTATCCCCTTCTCCAAGGACCCAGGAAGTCTCTCGGTCTTTGCTTTTCACAAGATGACATTAACTGAGCATCCATACCCTAACAGATACAGAAATTGCCCCTGGACAGGCAGAGCTGCCTCTACTTTTTGCCCCTGTTGACCTGCAGAAAGCTGGATACACAATACTGGTCATGTTCCACCCCAGCACCTGTCCACAACCCACTGTGGTTCTTTGGGGGAAGACAGAGGAGCCACTCCCCTCAAGACTGCAGGTGGCAGGCTCAGCAGTTCTTTCATGTCACAAATACAACAATCTCTCCAAAGTGCTGGGTCCAGTCCAGCTCTGATCTGAAGACTTCAAGCTGCTCCCATACCTGACCCTGGGATCAAACCACCAGCAATGGTTTTCAGACTTGCATAATAGAAACATCTGCATTTACTGACTACTTGTTGATACATTTCAACATTTGTAGTACCTTTTCTGGTTTCAATCAGTTTCTGACCATTTTCCTCATTTCTGCCTCTCCTAACTCTTGGTCTTCCCAACAGTGGAGGTTGGTTGCTGTCAGGACTGTGTACGCTGCCACAAAGTTTCCCATGGCAGGTTGCCCAGATGCTTATGACCCCGATCCTTGGAGCACCCAGCAGCAACACAAGGCCCCTCTGTATGTGCACTGTAGCCCTCCACACCTACTCACACATACTATGGATGGGTAGGAGTTTCTATGCTAGGCTCAAGAAATAGGCAGGTTACTGACTTACAAGGTGGTTTTTCTTAGGCAAGAAGGGATATTCAGAGAAGCAGATCCACATGAAGACAATTAAAGGCAAGACAGGATATAAAACATCAGAACAACCCAGGTTTCTCATGCAGCACAGGGGTCTGCAAATGGGAGTCCTCTTTGCTCCAGAAGGCAAGGCAGAGGGAGGCTAGGACAACGCCATTGCTCCTTGCTCTACAGAGCTCTGGGCAGCAGCAGCAGCTCCTTCCTCCTCATTCTGCACCCCTTCAAGCTCTTCCTTTGCTTGCTCTCACCTCTCTCTCAGGCACCTGTTATGTTCCTGATGCCTGAGTTTGTTTCCTGACAAGGAAGAAACGTGATCAAATCTAAAAATATTTGGAGGTGTTAAGGTTGCTGTGTATTACTCTTCCAAAGATGTTTCTACCTGGAGATTATTCATTTGTTCAACAATTGATTACCAACCGATGGACACACAGTACATGTATATGCATAAAAGAATTCTTAAAAATATGTTCTTCCCTAATTCCTGGTGTCCAAATGGGAGTAGACACATAAATAAACAGTTGCATATATCATGAAATGTTCCTATACACATACAGTGATTGTTCTGACCTGGGTGGGGCAGAGGGGTGACAGCCATCAGGTCTTACAGGAAAGCCACAACTGGGCAGGTTTGAAGGATAGATTTAATAGACTCAGGAAGTGCAGGCATTCTTCAGCAGTCTCAGAAGCAGAGGCAGTGACGCAGCATAAGCAGTGAATTAGGGAGATAATTGCAAAATGGAACAAGACTGGTTCTAAATGACTTGAGAATTAGATGCAAAGAGAATAGATGAAGTTGGGAAACCAGATTCTCATCTGTCAGAGCGTAGCATGGGCTCTGTGCTGTGGCTGTATTCTTCATCCTTGCTGCTTACAGGAAGTGGAGAGGACAGACTGACAGGTGCAGTTAAGGGAAGAAGGAGGTGATTGGAAGGGGAGCAAGGAGGATTTGATAATGCTGGCAAGACCTTCCTTCTTGGTCTGGGCTATAGTTACATGTTCACTTTGTAATTATACACTGGACTGCACATTGGTTTTCTGTGCTCTTATGTGTGTTAGAATTCTCAATTCTTAAGAAAATTAGAAAAGAAAAGGAAAAAGCCAAGAAAGCATCAAGCTAGCACAGGGTCTAGGGCCTCACTAGCAGACATGCTGATTGAGCAGACCAAGGCTGGGACTCAGGGATCTGCTTTTTAAAAAAGGGGACTGGTCCCACCAAGTTTCCCAGGCTGCTCTTGAGTTTGAGGACTTGAATAGTCCTTCCACTTCAGCATCCTGAGTGCTGGGATTACAGATGTGGGATTACAGATGTGGGGCAGCACATCTGTCCAGAAATTTGCATTATTTTAAACAGTAACCTTAGAGGATGCCAGAGGGATGCCCTAGTCCACACTTTGAGAACACTGCTAGGGATGTTGGGGATCCACCAAAAAGGTGTAAACAAAATGTTAAGAACAAAGATTTGTGCATCTGAATGCTTAGGGTAAAGGGGGAGAAGAGGTTGAGGATGGCCTTCACCTTAACCCCTGTTAGAACCAGCAGGCCTTTGTCCCATTCCTTTTGTGTTTTGAAAGAGATGAGACAAAGTGCTAATGACTTACAAGGACTAAATTTATTTTTTGAAGATATATTTTGGAATTTTCTTAAATATGAATATTTTATCCCAACACATAAATTTGCAATAACCGAGTTTGGAACAGGCCCCTAGTGCTGTGGTGATAGCCGGCAACTTTCTAGAATTTTTTTCAATGAGTGCATTCTCAGCCTGTGAATAATAGTCATTCTCTTATGACCCACTGCCATTATGACATGTTCTGGGTAATGATTAACTGGCACAGACATGGCTAATGCCTTTGCTTGTGCCCCTGCTTAATCAGAGGAATTTTTTGTTTGCTTATTTATTTATTTATTTGTTTGTTTGTTTGTTTGTTTGTTTTTGTTTTTGACAGGGCCTCTCTAGTCCCAGCTTGCCTGGAAGTCACAATGTGGACCAGGTGTTTTCAGTCTCACAGAGATCTGTCTGCCTCTGCCTTCCAAGGGCTGGGACAGAGGGATATTTTTGTGACATGAAGCAAGCATCCAACATAGTATTCTTCTAAACCCCCAATCCCTATGGGAAAATAGATAAATTATGTTGCAAAGTTGTTTCTTCTCCAATGATGACAGAGTTGGAAATAGAAAGGTGAAACTTTATCTGGCCTTAAATAAAGAACGAGAAGTTCCAAAACACTAATATAAAATGTGTATAGAAGTACTAAAGAAATGCCATTTGATTTTTCAGTTGCCACAATTATCATTCCTTTATGAGCAAAGTGCATCCATTCATCACATGAGCAAAATAAAGACTAATAACATGAAGCATTATCTAGGAGTAAGAACACAGGACATATTACCCCTGTAAGGATATGAATTCCTAGAATGAGTTTGGAATGCAATTTGGCAGAATTTAGTCAAGGTAAACATGTGTATGCTCTTTGATCCAGAAATTGCACTCTTAAGTCCATTCTCTGAGAAGCTCTCAGCCTAGGTCCAAGCAGATACATTCAGGAATCTTCATGACAGCATTGACTGCAATACTTAAAAACTGTAAGCAACCTGTACTCAACAGAAAAGTTCAAGGGTAGGTACATCATGAAATATGCACTGATTATAACTGTGAAAATGAATGAAACTTAAGATGGAAAAATCTCACAATGATATTGGATAAGAAGCCAAGTTGGAGATGAATGTGTATAGTATGTAATGACCATCATGTGGAAAACTACCTTGATGTCATAATAGCCTCTAAATACACTGACAAGCTATTCAGTAGATCACAGAACAGAAAGTTCATGAACTAAAACAAGATAGTCAAAACACGTGGTTTACTGAGTCAATTAAAACCCACCATAGGAACAAATTGGGTAGGTTAGCACAGTTAAGATCTGCTAGTGGGACTAGAGAGATGGTTTAGCAGTGAAGAGCAGTGGTTGCTCTTTCAGAGGACCCAGGCTCAGTTTCCAGCACCCACCTGGTTGTTAACAACCATCTATAATTCCAGTTCCAGGGCATCTGATGTCCTCTTCTGGGTGTAGTTATCTATGTACACGCAAAACCCTCATATACTAGAAAATAAATAAATTAGAGGCTGGAGAGATAGCTCAATAGCGAACAGCATTTGCTGCTCACCCAAAGAACCTGGATTTGATTTCCAGCACCTACATGATGGCTAACACCAGTCCTTAATTCCAGTTCTAGGGTTCTGATAAAGTCTTTTGGACTCTATGAGCACCAGGCACACATGTGGTATACTTACTTACATACATACAGTCAAAAACATCATACACATAAAATAAAAATAAATACTAGAAAAATTATTTTTTTCAAAGATCTGTTGACAAGATGAACAAATGCTACAACCTCAACCTTGGTTCCATCTCCATTTCTGTGCCACATCAGCCTTCCTCACAGGACCTGAGGTCAACAAATATCTCAATAGATAGGAGGTTCCTAGGGTCAAAACATACAGTCTTGGGAGCCAGGACTCTCTTGGCTGTTGGAGCTTTCCAATGTATTTTATTTACATTCTTGTGCAGAGGAGGTCAGGAGCCAATAGCTGGTCCAGTAAAGACCTTGTGGATAGAGAATGCTTTGGGTACCTTAAGAATCTTCAGTGAGTCATGACGGTTGATGAGTCAGGGCCTCCTGGATATTTAGTGTGTCATACAGTTGGTGTTTATTGCTTTTCCCACCTCTTTCTAATTATGTTCATTGTACAGAATCTCTCTGTATGTGTCTGACAGGCCTAACTCACTCTCATTTGACATAGTTTGTGAACTTTGTGTTCCATGGGCTACTTTAATTCTTAATTTTCTCCCTGTATTTCCCTTATTTATATAGTAGAATCAAAGTCTTTAAATTCAGCAAACATACATTATGAATATCTATAAACTACAACTACAGTAAAAAATGGTTGGGAAGAGTTAAAGATCTGGCTAACTTGGCAGAGATGAAAAAGGATATGTTTAAGATATACAGGCTTCTGGTTATACAGGCAGTATATATATGAGTATATATATATATATATTATATATATATGGGTAGTATAGACTTCTAGTTATATGCTTAATGTGTTACTTCTTAATATGGATGGTGAGTATATAGATATTTGTTATATATTTTTTATATTTTTTTATTATTTTTATTTTTGTGTATAAGTGTATTGCCTGCATGTATGTTAGTATACTTGTGCTGTGCAATGACCATGGAGGTTCAAAGAGAGTGTTGGATTTCACTGGAACTGGAGTTATGGACAGTAGTTAACCACCATGTTGGTGCTGGGAATCAAACCCAGGTCCCCTGTAAGAGCAGCCAGTGCTCTTAACCACTGAGCAATCTCTCCAGGCCCAGGTGTTTATTACATTATACTATATAAGTCTTGTACATCACCTTCTTTGATCTAATTTTAAGATAAGTTTGAAATAATACAGTACCCAGAGTTTTGCCTGCAAAAGGCACTTGATTACAAGTCCTATTTTGATTAACAAATTAAGTTTAAGTCACATATTTTTGTGATCTTTGGTACATAATCAATGAGTAGTAAACTGTTCCTATATGAAGATTTCAATACAATAGTCTTATAAAACCACTTATCCTCACTGATATCTGGCACTGCCTAAATTGATATTTATTTCCTGGACAAAGGACTTTGCTGTACTGTCAACACAGACAGTGTGGTTGAACATTCAGCATGATCCCACGTATCCTGTAAGAGCCATTCACACAGGGGAATGAAGTTGGGCTGTGTGCTGGGCCCGCTGTTTTCCAAGCTGTGTCATCTGGTTGGGTCTGTAAGCATCTTGGAAGACAGCATCTTCCTCCTCTACAAGTTGGCGGCACTCATCCAACATCTTCAAAAGAATTCACACTCATCATGTGCTGAAAATTCTAGAGATTTTTGTAGCGATGGTCACTGCTGGCCTCCTGAAATATTAAACAAATAAAATCTGCACACTGATATTATCATTTTACAATTGACACTGAAGTTTAAATGGAGAGCAGGGTTAAAGAAGACTCAATTCTTTGACCTAGCCTACAAGGGAAACAGGACTTGCCTAGGTTCCCCCACAAGATTAAAAACACCTAGGGTCAGGCCCATTCTGAAGGACTGGGCAGCGTCAACATTTCTCCTTCAACAGGAGAGAGCAGGCTGATCAGGCACAGCTAAGGAGGATGCTCTGTACCTTTCTGGAACAAACCAGAGAGTCTGTTATTTTGGTATAGCTCTTTGGTATGTTCTTAATTGTTCAGATTTTTGAGATTTAGGAGAGATTTATATGCAGGATTATGATTGTACTATGTGGCCAGAAGATTTATGGGGGCAATAACTTAAGAATTTTCCTCAGGGGGCTGTAGAGATGCCTCAGTGGTTAAGAGCACTGGCTGCTCTTACAGAGGACGTGGATTCGGTCCCTAGCATCCACATGGCGGCTTATGTCCTTCACTCCAGTTCCAGGGAATCCAGTGCCCTCTTCAGGCACTGCAGGAAATTGGTACACTTACCTATATGCAAGCAAAGCACTCATATACATAAAATAAAAATAAATTGATTTGAAATACTTTTTAAAAGAATTTTCCTACGGTCAGGCTAGGAAGTAACCCTGACCAGAATCAGCAAAGCCCAGTCTTGTTCTTTTCTAGCGCTATTTTCTGAGTAAAATTTCCTTTTTTTTCTTTTTTCTGCCTTTTTGAGACAGGGTTTCCCTGTAGCCCCAGCTGGCTTGGAACTCACTATGTAGTCCAGGCTGGCCTTGAAGTCAAATTTCCTTTTTTAATTTGCTGTGAGCAAGATCTGCAGACCTGTTTTCATTGCCTCAGAGCATCTGGCCCCAAACACTGAGACCCACAGCTCCCTGTGCACATGTTTTCTGTTGAGAAAGCAGGGCAAAGCGGGATGAGTATTTCTGTCTCCAAACTATCCTGAATCCTTTGTGTGACATCAGGGAGTCCCTCCAGAAGATTTGGTAACGGTCGGTCATGATGGGCTCTGCCTTTTACAGGTCTCAGATTTCCTTCTGGAAGCCAGACATAGTAGGAGCAGGGGTTCCCCCAAGCTGTCCCCCTAGGACACAGTCGCTACCTCTAACTCAAGAGGCCCTCACTAGAGGCCCAAGATGACAAAGCAGAGGGGCCCGCTGACCCCAGGGCCTTTTGCTCTAAGACAGCCTGGGAGTCCAAAACAGGCGAAAAACCATAATCGGAAATCCGGTGGGACAAAGGACCCAAGCCAAGGTCCCTCATCTCACTATGCTGTCAGCCTGCAACTGCCTGGAGCAGCGGCGTCTGAGAGGATCAAGGTAGCAGGGCAGTGGGACCTGCCTGGCTCCAGGACCCTGCGAGGGCGGGGGCTGCGTGCTCCTTATTAGCCTGGCACACAGATTGAAAAATGTACGTCCCGGTCTGTTTCTGGCCTTTACATGTGTGAAGAAAACACGTCGCTTATTATTTTATTTTTGTAAAGAGTAAGGCAGAGGCAGATGCCCTTATATCGTGCACATGCTTTTGGAAGGAAAAAAAAAAAAAAAAAAAAAAAAAAAAAGGATGTTTCCCTCAGTAGATAATCTGTATAGCAAGGACGAATAGGTCATTCCCTCGTAGTCTGTTGGAGGAATTAAAAGAACAGTCAGCATTGGGGGAAAAAAAATCAGAAAAGATGTCAAAGTTTAAAAAAAAATTAAGTAAAAACGACATCTTGGTGTAATACCGATGTTATTATTAAATGCCAAAAGGGCAGAGATTTAAATAACCTTTTAAAATTCAGCTCAGAAACACATAGGTACTTCTAGAAGGTCTCTTATCAGAGGTGTTTGGAAATCTTTAAAGCTTAATATCCTTTTTTGAATACCAAATGACAGTAAATTAAAAATGAAAGAAATCTGGAAAAATAAAAACACAGTACCAAATATATTCCTGAGAGGGGTCATTATGATAAATTTAACTTAAGCTGTACAGTCAGACACTCAAAGAAAATCTTATGAAACAAAATACCATGGCATTTATTTATTTATTCGAAAAATAGTTCTGAGCACCTGCTATGTACCAGGCACTGTGTTCAACAGGGGAGGTATACTATTGGTGAAGAAAGTGGGTCCTGCAGTGTTCCTACGCAAACTCTGAGATGAGTAGAGAAAATAGAATGCACTTACATGTGGAGGCCTGAGGTTTCTGTGGGGAGTCATTCTCCCTCACTCTTCTGTCTTGTCCATCGAGGCAGGGTCTCTCAATCAAACTCTGAGCTCACTGATATGGCTAGTCTCGCTAGACAGTTTGCTCTGGGAATCCAGTGTCTGCTTTCTAAGACTAGAATTATGGGCAGACAGCCACACCCACCTGGCCTTTATGTGGGTTCAAAATTTC
This sequence comes from Nannospalax galili, assembly GCF_000622305.1. Classification (NCBI taxonomy): domain Eukaryota; kingdom Metazoa; phylum Chordata; class Mammalia; order Rodentia; family Spalacidae; genus Nannospalax; species Nannospalax galili. The sequence goes on from NW_008340588.1 coordinate 6,778,358, forward strand.
AAAATGGATTCAGAACTCTATCTCAGTATTTCTGTGCTTTTCTGGAAATCAAACAGGAAGTCAAATATAAGTTTTCAAAAGCCAAGATCCATTTTTTCAATCTCTAATTCAGTTTTCACAGGAAGTGTAAGCCATGCGATTCCAACCACCATCAAACAGTGTATTGTGTGGTACTGGCCATCTGTTGAGGCTGAAACAGACACTCGGGGGAAACCCAGGATAATGGGAACCATTGTCAGGGAGGTTATCAGTAAGAGAAGCCACTTCAGGGAGCTGAAGCTAAAGCATCATCAAGGGACCATCTGCGCCCCCCGCCCCCCCCGTGCTGGAAACTACACGTGTGATAACTGCATCCACTGGATGTCTGACCTTCGGTTGTACTGTACTATGGCACAATGCCTGCCACCCACAGGGGTGTTGTGACAATTGCTGAAGAAAATGCTCTAAAGCATTGTGAGCAATTCAAAAGAAGGATGCCGTTTAACTACCAAAATCGTTATACACCCACAGGTACAGCTTTAAAAAAAAAAAATACTCTTAATATGGTAATATAAAAGGGCATTCCCCAGAGTTCATTTAAATTTCATAGTTTCGTTGCTTTTGTTATTCACTGACTTTTAAATTAATGATCATTTCCAGAATATTAACCTGACACTAAGAAGAATCTGTCAGCACTTTAGTAATCATGGCATGACTCTGGACTGAATGTGTCCCCCTAAAGTTCATGTTAAAACTCAACCCCCTTAGTGTGATGGTGTTAGTAGGTGGGGTCTTCATATGGTGACTAGGTCATGAGGACAAAGTGCTCATGTGTGGGACTGGTGCCCTTATGAAAGGGTCCCCAGGCAGCTCTCAGCTCTTCCAGAATGCAGGGACACAGCAGGAAGACTGAAGTTTGTGAACTAGGACCTGGGTCCTTACAAGATACCAGCCCTTTCTGTACCTCCAGAGCTGTGAGAAATGAATGTTTGTTGTTTAAGCATCCAGTCTGTAGTATTTTGTTATAGTGGACCAAATGGACTGAGTCACTATGTTTTAAAAGGAACTAGTGCTTTAGAGTTCTAATTAAAGAATACTTTATTAGAGAAATATCAGGGTCTCTAGAGGCCTTCTGTTAATTTATAACTAAAATGACTTTGGTCATGATTTCCTATCGAATCTAGATCATAGGACCATGAACTCAGACCTGTGAAAAATACTATAGTGGTCTATTTGACCTGATGACTTGCTTTAAAATCAAGAAAAGAGGGGTGAGAGAACCAAACATAAGCTTATCAACACAAATACCTGACAACAGGGCTGAAGAGATGGCTCAGTGGTTAAAAGCACTGGCTGCTCTTGCAGAGGACCTGGGTTTGGTTCCCAGAACCCACATGGCAGCTCACAACCACCCTAACTCCCATTCCAGGGGATCCGATGCCCTCTTCTGTCCTCCACAGGCATTGCACTTAAATGCACACAGGCAAAACACTCATACACATAAAATAAAAATAAATATATCTTTAAAAAGCCTAACTACCTGACAGCATTTTAAGTCTTAAACCATCACAGATAAGTTTCTGATAACTTTTTTTAACTTTTCTTTCTTTCTCTTCTTTGTTTTTAAATTTTAACCATGTTTATTATGATCAAAACTTGTTTTCATCCTTTGCCATTTGAAGGTTGGGAAATCCTGACACATTTAGTCAAAATGTATTGTTACTGAAGAGAAGAGGCTGTGGAGGAACAAAGAGCATCACTGAGTTTATCACTCTGCCCTCTGGCAATCAAACATTCTAACTAAATTAATTCTAGGGGTAAGTTCCATACACAAAGCTCAGCATTTCACATCAGTAAAGTCAATGATTTGGGTATATTCACCAAGTTGTACAACCATCAGCACTAATTCTAGAATATTCTCATTCCAGAGAAACCTCACACCTGTTAGCAATCATTCCTCATTTCCCTTCCTGGGGCCACTGGAAACCATCCATCTACTTTCTATTGCTATCTATTTGCCTATTCTGAATAGTTTATGTACATGATTTCAAGATTCATTCATCTCATTCCTTTTTAATGGTTGAATAGTATTCTAGTGCATGAGTGTATCACGTTGTGTTTCTCCACCAACTGATGAAGATTTGGCTTTCACATTTTAGTTGCTTTGAATTATATTGTTATGAACTATAGTGTACAAATTTTGGGTAGATATCAGTTTTCTATGATGTTTAGTGAGAACTAGTATGGCTGGATGCAAATGTGTCTATGTCATTTTACATTCTCCCCAACAATAGTAAAGGTTTAGATGTCTCCACACTCTTGCCAACACTTATTATTGTGCATCTTTTTGGTGATAGCTATTCAAGCAGAAATGAAGTGTACCTCTTGGTTTTGATTTGAATTTCTCCAATGACTGATTATCTTTTCATATGACTATTGGCCATTCATATCTTATTTGAAGACAAGTCCACTCAAGTTCTTTGCCCAATTTTTTAGAGTTTTAATTTTATTTGTGTGTGTGTGTGTGTGTGTGTGTGTGTGTGTATAAGGGTGTGCCACTTGTGTACAGGTGTCCATAGAGGTCAGAAGAAGGTATTGGATCCCCTAGAGCTGGTATTAAAAGCATTTGGGAGCCTTGGGATCTGGCAAGTGAATTCTGGTACTCTGGAAGAGCAACAAATATTCTTAACCACAGAGCCATCTCCAGCCCCCTTTGCCCCTTTTATTTTATGTCTCTTTGTATGTCTATGTGTACATGCACACATGAATGCAGGTATCCAAAACAGCCAGAAAAGGGTGTTGGATCCCCCAAAGCTGGAGTTACCAGCTATTGTAACCTATCCAATGTGGGTGCTGGGAACTGAACTCAAGTACCGTGGAAGAGCAGTATGCAATCTTGACAGCTGAGCCAGCTCCCAATCCCTCGCCGTTTATTTTTTTAAATCATAAGAATTCTTTGTATATTCTGGTTACTTTCTTACTTCTTATATTCTGGTTACTTTCTTACTATCATATACATGATTTATAAATGGTTTTTCACTTTTTGATTTGCCTTTTCATTTTCTTGAAGTAAGGCACAAAATCCTTTAATCTTAATGATATCTAGATTTTGCTGTTGCTTATTCTTTGATGTTGTATCTAAGAAGTCACTACTCAAGCCAAGGTCAAAAGGGTTACTCTAAAATTTTCTTTTAAGAGTTTTATCATTTTAGCTCTTGTATTTAAGTCATTGGTCCATTTTGAATTTATTATTCTGTAAGATAATGTGGTCAGGATCCAACTGCTTCCTTTGCATGTAAATATCTAATTGTCTCAGCAACTAATTAAATTAATTAATTAAAAAGTGTTTCTTGTTCATCTGTCTTTAGTAGCTCCCTGCAGAACAATAATTGACTGTGAATGTGATGATTCACTTCTGGAGCCTTGATCATATTCCTGCATGCTGTGTATCCAGCCATATGTCTCCACTGCACTGTCCTGATTACTGTAGCTTTGTAGTAAATTGTGAAATTGAGAAGTGTGAACCAACTTCTGGAGGGAAAAAGCCAGTTGAAATTTTTATGTGTATTACCTACAGACCAGTTTTGCGGGTACTACCATCTTAACAATTCTGAGTCTTCCAATCCATGAAAACAAGATGTCTTTCTATTAATCCAGAGTCACTTTAAATTTTTTCCATTGATACTTTATAACTTAATTTTTTCAACGTATTCTTTTTTAAATTTTTTTTTGCAGGCGTGTAAGTGCATCCATGTCATGCAATACTCACAGAGGTCAGAAGAGTGCGTGAGCTCCCTTGGACCTGGAATTATAGATGGTTGTTAGCTGCCATGTGGGTGCTAGGATTTGAACTGGGGTCCTCTGCAAGAGCAGCCAGTGCTTTTAACCACTAAGCCATCTCACTAACTCCTATTCAGAGTATTCTTACTTTATTCTTTTTTGACCTGACTGTATGAGAAAGTTTAAAATTTCATTTCACACTGCCAGCATGTAGCAGTCTGATATTTGCCCCTTGATCTTATATCCTGTAACCTTTTCAATGTATTAATTCTAATTTTTTAAAGGATTTTAAGAATTCCTTAGCATTTTCTACATACAGAATCATGTCATCTGCCTACAAAGACAGATTCACTTTCTCTCATCCATCTTGCCTTTTATTGGTTTCTGTTGCCCAGTTGCCCCATTTAGAGTCCCCAACACAGCATTAAATGCAATGCAAATGTGAACCCTTTGTCTTTCATCATTGGGCATGACATTAGGAGGGGGAGTTCTGTCGATGATGAACTGTATTATTCAGAAAGTTCCCCTGATGACTCTCTTGAAATGCCATCGGTAGATAGGGCTGAGCTGAGGTCCTGTGGGGTTTCATGCACTCTTCATGTTTGTAATCAAGTTGGAAGCAACATCCACTAGAAATAGGCCTTTCTCCCCCTCTCCCTTTCCTCTCTGTCTCTCTCTTCTTGCTCTGTTTTCTGTAATAGGTTGGATATTGTAAATCACCACCGCCCTCCCCAGCTCCAAGCATTCTCCCTTATTTTTACTTAGATTCAAACACAGTTTTCCCACCTGTGGTGAGAAAGGATGACAGCATCTTTCCTTTCTAACCTTATGCTTATAGGATAAAGTACATTTGTGCCTGAATTTCAATAGTACATATGTCATGGCTGTTATATAAAATAAAATGCAGGAAGTCAGAAAAGGTGTCAACTTCAGAAAACCATTTCAACAAATTTCTAAGAAGAAATTAGAAATTTGTTTTATCAAACCAACTACAAGTTTAATTTCCAGGACATCTGCCATGTTAGGAGATGGTCTGGAAAGAACATGGTTGATTTGATGGTGGTGGTGGTAGTGGTGGTAATGATGGTAGTGAGGGTGATGCATCAATTTACAGAATAAGAGCTGCCAGATCCTAAGTGCTACCTTCAAGTTGCTGAGCTCCTAGGGCTAATGAGGACTGGCCACCCAGGTAAAAACATTTCCAGCCAAGAAAAACACAGCACAGCAGAATCAATTGAATGACTCTGTTGACTAGTCTCCAACTTGCTGCTGCCTGTCAGCTTGCCATTTTCTCCAGTGGCCTGTATTCATCTCCCACTCTTAACTTTCAACACTTTGCTTTCAGCCTTTTGTAAAGCCTGGGGACCAATAAGTACTGCCCTTGGCTGCCCATGAATCTCTCCCTTGGCTGACAGAATAAAAGCACTCCATGTCTTCTGTTTTCTGGAACTGACCCTCCATGCACCCCAGGTTCAGCTCTGCTCTGCCTTGTGTTTTTGTATGACAATCACAATCTGAAAAGCAACCCCAATTAAAGAAAAATCTTGTAAAAGTCCGTCTCATGCAATTTCAAAGCCAAGTAATAACTGGGTTACTGTAAGTCTTTATAGGAAGCCTAGTTCTGTTCTTTGAGTTGAGAACTAACATTGCAATGTGTAAGAGAAATTATTCTTTGTTCATTTCCATTTCACGAGCTCCTGCATTTTAGGCAGGAATTGAAGGGACAAAAAGTGAAAATAAATAAAGAGCAAAGGATCTTCCTCTATTTCAGACAAAACTATAGCACAGTAACCAAGTAACTTGAAAGTTAGATAACTGAGAATCAAGTCCTTTGCCCACAAATGGTATTGTTCAGCCGTAGCTAATGATCATTGCTCTGTGGAAGGTAGGGCAACAGGAATGGGAGGAGCAGAAGAGACGATGGAGATGCCTGGAAACTTACTGTAGTTCTATGCTTCTACAGTTGTTGGGTATCTGGAGGCGTTTGTCACAAAGTTCATTGCTCACTGTGCACAGATATCCCTGGATCTCCCCCAGGAGGGTGTGTTGTGGTATTCCATGTTCACCTGTTGAGTCCAGGAATGGATTGACATTGAAAAGCAAGAAATTACTCAGAACACATGATGCAGAAGAACTGAGACTTGAAGGGAGATGACACTGGATCTGCAACAAGGCAAACATCCCAAGGCCTTTATAAGTGGCCAGGTTGGTTTCATTTGTCAGGTATGTCAAATACCTGGGAAGAAGAAACCTCAGTTGGGGAATTTCCTCTATTGAACTGGCCTATGGCATGTCTGTGAGGCATTTTTTTTTATTGTTCAGTGATGTGGGAGGGCCCAGCCCACCATGGGTGGTACCACCCCTGGGTAGGTGATCCTGGGTTGTATAAGAAAACAGGCTGAGCACAGGCCAGAGGAGCAAGCCAGGAAGCAATATTCCTCCATGTTTCTCTGTGGTCTGTGCTTCAATTCCTACAGGTTCCTGCCCTGAGCTCGTGCCCTAACTTCCCTCAAAGAAAGACTGTCACTTGGAAGAGTAAGAGTCAATAAACCCTTTCCTACTCAAGTTCTATTTGGTCAGAGTGGTTTTGTTTGTTTGTTTTATGTGTATATGTGTTTTGCCTGCGTGTATTTTGTGTCATGCAATGCCTGTGGAGGTCAGAAGGAGGCCTCAGATCCCCAGGAACTGAAGTTGCAGATGGTTCTTAGCCATCATGTAGGTGCTGGGAACTGGACCCAGGTCCTCTGCAAGAGCACCAGTGCTCTTAACCACTGAGCCATCTCTCCAGCCCCAGTCAGAGTGTTTTATCACAGCAACAGAAAGCAAACTAGACAGTGAGTGTCACTTTGGGGAGTTGTGAGCCCCATAGAGAATCTGCCCAGGCCATTTGTGTCTAAGCTCACTCTCTCTCTGCACACATCCTCCTGGGTCTCCCTCGTGACTCCTAGAATCCCAGAAGAGGGATTCTTCTGTTTAGCTGCTTGATGCCATTCGGGTCCTGATTTTCAGTCAAAGAATGAGCAGAAGCTGGTGCCATAAAAGCTGAGAAATGGAAACAAGAACATAATCACGAGGCTCGAAACACCATATCCAAGACTGAATCACAAAAATGTAGGCTAAATGCTTTACTAGGATAACCGTGGTGAGGAGGATGTGGAAGAGGCTCCTGAGACCCACAGAGCCTCTCATGGTCACATGGGTGGCCCAGGAGAAGTGCAGCCCCAGCTCAAAGGAAATGTCAAAACAGTTTTTTAAGTTATTTTTGAAGAAATTTGCATTTGTGAGTTTATTCTAAGTAAATTTCCCCTGAGAATGCCTGGGATGCAGAGTTTAGGCAGTCAGATCAAGAAGCAGAAAAGATGGAATGAGGCAGGGGTGGATGGAAACCCTGTGTCTGTAAGATGTCTCCAGTCCAGTGGCTCCTCATCTCTCTGGTAGGTTCTGGAAGGACAGAGGCAGTGGGAAATATTGGTTTCCTAAACCATTTCTAAACTGAGAACACCTCCAGGAAAAAAAAAAGACTATTCAACTGCCAAAAGAGCCTGACTTCAGATGGCAGAGAGGCCTTGGGAAGACCCTTGAGTGGTGTACTTGAGTTAAAACTGAAATGTAATCTATTTTTTAAGTCTAGGAATAGAAGTGATTTAAGTATTGTTTTAAATTAAAATTTCAGTTTTATTTTTAGGAAACATTTAGGAATAAATGTCGTAAAATATAATTACAGTATATCATTAAGATTATTGGCAAGAAGGTTTTGAGGAGCTAGAGAGATGGCTCAATGGTTAAGAGCACTTGCTGCTCTTGCAAAGAACCTGGGTTTGGTTCCCAACACCCACATAAAAATCTGGGTGTGATAGCACATGTTTTTAATGCCAGTACTAGGAACACAGAGACAAGTGGATCCCTGGAGCTTATCAGCCAGCTGGTTAACCTTAATGGGTAAGTTCCAGGTTTGGTGAGAGACCCTGTGTTCTAGTTCGTTTCTCCATTTCTGTGACAAAACATTCTGACCAACACCAACTTAGGAAGGACAGGGTTTATATCTCCTGGGTCACAGTTCATCACTGAGGGAGCCCAAGGTGGGAACTCAGGACAGGAACCTAGAGGCAGGAGTTGGAACACAGGCCAAGGAGGACTACTGCTTACTGGCTTGCTCCTCTGGCCCCTGATCAACCTGCTTTCTTATACTGTGGCACCACCCACAGTAGGCTGGGCCCTCCCACATCATTCAACAATCAAGGAGATGCTCCAGAGACATGGCCACAGGCCAGTCCAATGGAGGCTATTCACCAATTGAGGTTGCCTCTACTCAATTGTGTCAAGTTAATAACCAAAGCTATCCAGCATACCCTGTCTCAAAAAATAAGTGGAGAGTGATTGAGGAAAACACCCGATAACCACCTCTAGCTTCCACACACATTTGCATACACATCCATGTGCATCTGTATGCACAGGTTCACACACATATACACACATATCAAAAAGATGTTTTGTAGTAAGCATTTTCTCTAATGATCCGACTATAGTCAGATCTCTCTGCTATATGAGGCACAATTTATGATGCTCAGTATTTTTATATAACAACTGAACTTTCTAATCAAATACAACTTGAAAAAGTTTAATTTTAACAAATTTGTTTTAATGTATTTTATTATATGCTGAATTGCTATGCTGTATAATAATTAAAATAAATATTACTGTTGATTTTTTCCCCTTTTATCTTGTCATTTCTTCAATATCTGAAACCAAGGTCAGTTTATTATATTCCTAATGCCAAGTACCAATTAACCATCTGGTTTAGTATATTTTCTGTTACCATAACAAAATGCTTGAGGCTGTATACTTATAAAGAAAAGATGTTTACTTAAATCTGAAACTTGAAACAGCATAGAACTGGCCCATCTGCATTCACCCCCTCAAGGCAGATGGCATCATGATGGCAGGGGCACCTGTGAGAGGACAGAGCCATGGGGAAAACAGGGGTCCAAGGAGAGGGGAGAGGCTTGGCTTGCTCTTTTTATAACAATTATCTCAAGAGAATTAACAAAGGGGTGCATGGAAAAATACCTATTAAAATTCCCTCCCTGGGAGAGAAGTGAATGGGCTACCCACCTCCTTCTAAAGTACCAATGACAAACTAATAAACCAATGACCCCCAATAAATTTGTTGGGCTTATCTAGAAAGCATGGGTGAGGGGTTACCAACAGGAGCATAGGAGACCCCAAAGCACCCACTCTAGAAGGACTGCATCCAGCATGGATGGTGGCCTCTCATAAGTCGCAAAGATGGAGCCCCTTCCCCTTGTCCTCCCCAGCCTCTGTATCTAGCACCTCTCCTAAACTTTGAGGCCACGAGCAATTAGGATAAAATTGCAGAAAAATGACTTGGAGGAATGGCGGAAGGATCGATAACCCTCCCTATCTGCCTCCTTTTCTGCTCAGGAGAATGTCAACTGTTCACAGGCCTCATCAATAAAGTCCTGAAAACAGCACAATGATCTGAAGAAGATGGAGTGCACTACAACACTACCTTAGTCTCACCACTAGGTTCTCCCACTTAAAGGTCCCGCCACCTCCACCCCATCACACTGAGGACCATGCCTCCAAGCATGAGCCTGGAGGACAAGTCACATCCCACCAATAGCACTGCCACTCTCTATCCTCACTCCCAAGCCTCAGCATCTGCTCCTCAGTCCCTGAGCCTATGCCCCTGGGTGGGGTTTCCTAAGTATTTTATCCCTGTAGCCCTCTGATTTTTCTTCACTCCATCTACCCAGATATGAGGATTGAACATTTTTTTTTCTGCCCCATTTCTGCTTGGTGTGACTTGGGCAATAAAAGGCTTAAAGTATCAAGAACTTAAGAGCATGAAATATAATTGCAGACTTCAACAGAGGGGCAAGAATAACATGATGGGCTAGGTGGATGAGATGGAGGCCACTCGAACAAACAAGGGAAGGATGAAGTAGGGAGGAGGATTTAGTGAGAATAGGCTATGGGCCTGAAGAGCTTAGATTCCTCTCCAAATTTTACTAAGGTTCCAATGGCACCCTTGCTCCAGGAGACCAAAACAAGAGATGACTGATGGTTGGAGCCTCCTGGGTAGATTCTGGATAGGGGCTAGTTGCCAGGGGAACCAACCCTGTGATTAGAGGGATGGTATTTTCATCCCCACCCTTTGACCCCCAGGGAGGGAGAGGCTGGGCTGAAGCTTGTATTAATCACTAATAGTCAATGACTTTGTCAATTGTGCCTATGTAATGCATTTTCCGTAAAACCCCCAAAGAACCTTTGGAGCGCATCCAGGTAGCTGCACACACGCTTATGCTAGGAAGGTGCCACACCCAGAAAGATGTGCAAGCTCCATGCCCCTCCTCCGCACCTGGCTCTGTCAGTTTATGAGTTCAGATGGCTGTTCGTCTGTGCCCTTCCTGATTTGCTTTATAATAAGCTGGGAAATGTGAGGATTCCCAGTAAATATGAGGGTTTCTGGTAAACTTGTGAACTAGTGAGTGCTTCCCTGCATTCTATGAGTCATCCCAGAAAATTAGTGCAACTGAGGAAGGGCTTCAGAGGCCTGGGGTTTACGGCTGCTCAATCAGGATCACAGTGTCAGGCTAGGGCTCCTGTCTGTCATCTGAAGCAGAGGGAAGCCTTGTGGAACCCAGGGTCATCAACCTGTAGAAACTGCACTAATTCCATCAGAATAGAATTAAATTCAGGATACCCAGCTCGTCTTAGAACTGGCCAATGTGGAAGAAAACCCACACATTTTGGTAATCAGAAGAATTTTATGTTGAAATGATGGCAGGAGAGAAAGCACATGCTTGTAATCCCAGCACATGGGAGGCAGAGGTGGGGGGGTGAGAGAGAGAGAGAGAGAGAGAGAGAGAGAGAGAGAGAGAGAGTCCTGGTTTGTTTCTCCATTGCTGTGACAAAAATACTCTGACCAATACCAACCTGGGGAGGAAAAGAGTTTATTTAGCTTACATATCCCTGGTCACCAAGGAGCCCAAAGTAGGAACTCAGGGCAGGATCCTGGAGGCAGGAGCTGGAGCACAGGCCATGGAGGAACACTGCTTACTAGCTTGCTCCCTGGCCCCTGCTCAGCCTGCTTTCTTATACAACATAGGCCCACCTGCCCAAGGTGGTACCACCCACAGTGGGCTGGGACCTCCCACATCACTCATCAAGAAGATGCCCCACAGACATGGCCACAGGCCAGTCCAATAGAAGCAATTCCCCAACTGAGGAAGTGTCAAGTTGACACTAAAGCTATCCAGCACAGAGGGAGAGAGGGAGAGAGGGGAAGGGAAGGAAAGGGACAGAAAGAGGGAGGGGAAGGGAAGGGAAAGAGAGAGGGGAAGGGAAGGGAAAGAAGGAGGGACGGAGAAAGGAAAGACAGAGGGGAAGAAAGGAAGGAAGGAGAAAAAGAAAGAAGTTCTAGTAAGAGAAAGCACTCAGCTTGCTCTCCTGCTCACAGAAGCCCCACCTGAGCTGTAATAGTTGGTACGAAGTGCCACACTCAGCACTCCAGTGGCAGAGGCAGGTGGATCTCTCTGAGTTTGAGGCCAGCCTAATCTAGGGAGTTTCAGACCAACCAGGGCTACATTGTAAGACCCTGTCTCAAAAACAAAACAAAACAAAAACAATAGTGCCTGATGGTACATGCCTTTATTCCAGCACTCTAGAGGCAGAGCAGGTGGACCTCTGTGAGATGGAGTCCAGCCTACATAAAGAGTCCTAAGTCTGCTGGGGTTACAGGGCTAGACCCTCTTTCAAAACAAGCAAACAAACAAACAACAGCAACAAAAACCCCATCAACTTTGTATACCAAAAAGCACTATCAACAAAATGCTTTACAAGCCATATATATGATAAGAATTCAATGCATGGAATATGTAAAGAATATATAAAGAATCACAATGAAAAAGTCAGCCCAATTTTTAAAAGGGCAAAAGGGGGCTGGAGAGATGGTTCAGCGGTAAAGAACATTGGCTACTCTTCCAGAGAACTCATGTTCTGTTCCCAGTACCCACATGGTGGCTAACAACCATTGGTTACTCCAGTTCCAGCCGATCCAATGCCTGCTTCTAGCCTCCTTGGGCACTGCATGGAAATGGTGTACCCACATACATGCAGGCAAAGTACTCCTATACATGGAAAAAAAATCCAAGTATGGTGGTATACACCTTTAGTCTACAAAGGCAGGAGGCTCTCTGTGAGATTAAGGCCAACCTGGTCTACATAGCAAGTTCCAGGCCAACTGGGGCTACAGGGAAACCCTGTCTCAAAAAGTTAAATTAAAACTAATTTAATTTAAAAATAAAAATAAAATTGAAAAATTAAAATAAAAACTAGCAAGGAACTTGAATAGCTCTTTTGCCACATAAGATGTACAGATGGCCAATAAACATGTAAGACTATACTCAGCATCGCTGAGAATTAGCAAAATGCAAATTAAAACCACAGGATATACCACTTCACACCCATTAAGGTGACTGTTACAAAATAAACAACCAGAAAATAGGAATAGTGGTGAGAAGTGGGAAAATGGTACAGCCACCATGGAAAATAGCATGGAAATCACACACACACACACACACACACACACACACACACACACACACACCAAAATTACTGTATGCTCCAGAAATTCCATTTCTAGATCTATTCCCTTAAATAATTTTAAGTAGGGACTATAGCAGATATTTGAAATCCAATTTCACAATAGAATTATTCACAGTAGTCAAAAAGATGGGACAGATGAATGGATAAAGAAAATGTAACATGCACAAACAGTGGGACATTCTTCAGTCTTTAAAAGGGAGGGGTTTCTGACACAAGGTACAACATGGATAAGCCTTGAGGGAATTAGGCAAAGTAAGTCACTTAGGCCAAGCATTAGAGTATACATACACACTAGGTGATTCTGGTCATATGAGGCACCTAGAGAAATCAAGTTCACAGAAAGAGAAAGAATGGAGCCGGCAAAGAGTAAAGGGAAGAGAAATGGGCAGTAAGTATTCAGTGGGTGTGAAGTTTCAGTTTGGAATGATGACCAGTTTTGAAACTGGATGTTAATGGTGGCTGTACAACAATGCAACCATACTTAATGTCACTGAACTTGCACATTTAAAAACAGTTAAGATGGGAATTTTTATGTGATGTATGTTTTGCAACAATGAAAATTAATCTTAATAATGTGATCGGGGCTAGTGAAATGGCTCACAGGGTAAAGGTGCTTGCCATACAAGCCTGGAGACCTGAGTTCCACCCCAGAAACCCACATAAAAGTGAAAGGAAAGAACCAACTCCTCAAAGTTGTCCTCTGATCTCCACACAGGTACCATCCACATGTGTGTGCCCATACACACACATAATACATATACATGGTACACACATACACAATAATTTTTAATTAATAAATTTTTAAATGCAGTCATGTGGACTTTTATTTCTTCCCAGTTCTAAAAGTCTATGATTACACTGAGCACCTCCACAGCTGGATCTGGGTGAATACAGGTGTTAAAATACAGCAGTCCTTGCATATTAGAGTCACTTTGGAAGCTCTCTTCCAACAACTCCTCTTCCCTTTCCTCCTCCTCCTCCCCCTCCTCCACCTCCTCCCCCCCCTTCTTCTTTACTGTTCCTCCTCCTCCTCCTCCTCCTCCTCCATTTTAAAGCAATCGCACAGCAATTCCTATGTGGTGCTCTAGGGACCTTGGCATTTCTTAAAGCTCCCTAGTGGCCTTGACATGCAAATGGTTGAAATTTACCAGCTGGAAGAATGCAGTTGGTACCTTCCCGCAAGCACTGCTACTGTAGCTGAAGACTGGGCCTCCTGCTGATCTTTCTAGCCTTGGTTCTCAGACTCCTATGCACAGCTACAGCAGAACCTCATGACTTGGCACTATCTTCTCCTATGAGACCTTGTCTAACTTCTGTCCCTATGTAGCTCTAGCAGGCCCTTCTTGAGGACCCTGCCCTCAGCATGAATCATGGCCTGTAGCAGGTCCTCTGCTCCAAACCCTGCAAACACTCATATGGTAACTGTCCTAGTTTGCCTTCTGTTACTGTGATAAAATATCAACCAAAACCAATCTGGGGAGAAAAGGATTTGTTTCACCTTATAACTCCCAGGTCACAATCCATCACTGAGGGAAGTCAGGGCAGGAACTCAAGACAGGAGCATAAAGGCAAGAACTGAAGCAGAGACCATGGAGGAACGCTGCCTCCTGGCTTGCTTCCTCTGGCTTGCTCACTGTTAAATTTCTTCCGGGATCCAGGAACACCAGCCTAGGGATTGTGCTGCCCACAGTGGGCTGAGCCCTCTTATGTCAATTAACAATTAAGACTTCTCACATACATGCCCACAAATCAGTCTGATGGAACCTGCATGGAGGGTTTACAACCATCAGTAACTCCAGCTCCAGGGGATTCGATGCCCACTTCTGGCCTCCATGGCTTCCTCACACACGGCATACATACACAGACACACACACACATACACACACACACACACACACACACACACACAAATAAAAACAAATCTTTTTAAAACATAACTAAATAGAAAGTTTTAAAGTAAATGGCTTGAGAAGAATTAGCATGTCAGAATAAATACAGCTGCTTTTGAACATTAACTGTGTCATTATGTGCCAAGGCTGGTACTGACATTTTGCTTGGAGTTTCTTACTGAATTCCAATCCTAGAAGGCATGTTTCCATCTCTGTGCTCAACATGAGGAATTTCTTGAAGACAGGTAAAGAACATGCTTGTGTGTACCAGGGCTCAGAGCTAGTGTTGGGATGAAAGTGATGAGTCCAGAACCTTCCTGACTCAAGGATGGGGACAGGGAAGATGTAAGAAGACACTGGAAATGAAACAAAAGGTGTGGACCTGTTACTGGTAGGAAAACTGAAAGAAAAGGGCAGAGACAGAAAAGACAAATTTGTAATGGCCCTTATTTTGCTCAGGCCTTATCTGACCTTTGAGTAGGTACTGAGGTCTTAAGCATAAGACTGGAAGGTCAGTACTGTGAAACTCTTGTGTCTCAGATTCACTTCAACTAAATTCAACCCAATGGTATTTTTTTAAAGCTCTGCAGACGCCAGAAGCAGTTGGAGATATCTGAGTTCCAAGTACAGATGATGTACCATCTTTGCCCATAAGGAGTTCTAACTCTAATGGGGACGAGAGGTTCACCATCAGCAGATTCTCCAAGTACAACAGCACATGATCTTATAGTCATGGTATCTGGTAAAAACAGTGGAAATACAAACTTTTCCAGAGAAATCTGGGAAGATTTTACAGTAGAGCTGAAATTTGAACTTGGCCTTGACACGTAAATAGATGTGTTCTCGTCTGCCTTCTGTTGCTGTGAAAAACAGTTTGACCAAAAATAACTTGAGGAGAAAGGGAAGATTTGGCTTACAGGTTACAATCCATCATCAGGAGAAGCCAACGCAGAAGTCCAACAAGGAACCTGGAGGCAGGAACTGAAGCAGAGTCCACAGAGAAATGCTGCTTTCTGGCTTTCTCCCCATAGCTGGCCTTTTCCTACAACCCAGGCCCACCTGTCAAGGGGTGGCACTGCCCACAGTGGGTGAGGCTTTCCTACATCAGTTAACAATTAAGAAAATGTCTCACAGACATACCCACTGACCCACAGACCAGTCTGATGGAAGTAATTCTTCAACTGAGTCTTCCCAAGTGGCGCTGGGTTGGTATCAAGTTGACAGCTGAAGCTAACTATGACAACATGAGGGGGAAAAAACTGAAAACTTTAGTGGTTGCAAAAGTAGGGACTAGTAGTTGGGAACTACTAGTGACTAAGGTCACAGCAGGTGTCTTAGTCTGTTTTGTACTACTATAACAGAGTACTTGGGACTGGGAAATTGGTAAAGAATAGGTGTTTATTTTAGTTCTGGAGGTTGGGAAGTTCAGGGTTGAGGAGTCACACCTGGCAGGCCCTTCTTGTCCCCTCATGAGATTATGGAAAGTACAAGAAAGAGTAAAGATGAAGAGGGAGAAATTATCCTTATCTCCTGAACCCACCTCTAACATAATGGCATTAATCCATGATAAAGGCAGAACCCTAAGGACATAGCACTCCTTTTAGGCTCTACCTGTAAATATTGTTGCACTGGGGATTAAGTTCCAGCACATGAATTTTGGGGACAGATTGAACCTAGAGCAGCATGGATTAGTGGAGTGAGGAAAGCAACAAATTGTGAGGGGTCTTCTAAGTCACACTAAAGAATTCTGACTTGTTCTATGAATTTCTAAGACCCAGAGTGACTTTGATGATAGTGGTGGTGGTGGTGGTGGTGGCAACATGGAGGTTTGAGTAAGAAGAATTAGAATTCTTTTATTTTAATATTTTATTTGTTATTTTTATTTTATGTATATGAGTGTATTGCCTACATCTGGACAGTTGTTAGCCACCATGTGGGTCTTGGAATTGAACCCCAGTCCTCTGCAAGAGCAACCAGTGCTCCTAATTGCTGAGCCATCTCTCCAACCCCAAAGAATTAGAGTTTTTACCAAATGAAAACAAGAATCCAGAGGTAGATCAGATAGATGGACAGATGATATAGATTGATCGATAGATGATAGATAGATAGATAGATAGATAGATAGATGATAGATAGATGATAGATAATAAATGATATAGATAGATAGATAGATAGATAGATAGAGACTCAAAAACAAGGCGGAAGATGAAAACAATGTGCCTACGCACAAAAAATAAATAGAGAGATGATAGATATAGATAGATAGATAGAAGATAGATAGATAGATAGATAGATAGATAGATAGATAGATGATAGATACACAGATAGGTGATAGATGAATAGGAGACTCTAGAGAACTTGGTCATCAGTGGAAAGGGGGGAGTAAGAAAGACCAAAGGTTGTGGCCTTCTGGTTTATACAACTGGGTTACTAGATATGGATTAACAAAACTGAGAATACAGAAGTAGTTTTACATTCAGTTTTAAACACATGGGATTTCAAGTGCCCACAGGACATTCATATAGAGTCCAAAACCATACAACGATAGGATCTAAGGTGCCAGCTGAGGGAAAGAATGACAGCAGTATTATCATTTTTTTAAAATTACTGCTATCCTTCTAAGCAACAGGCAAGCCCATTTGGAGGCCAAGGAGATGGCTCAGCCTGTAAAGTGCCTGCTATGCAAACATGTGGAACTGAGTTCAGATTCCCAACACTCACATAAAAGCTGGGTACGGCAGTGAGGGTCTATAAACCCAGCACTGAGACAGGCAGAGACAGGAGGATCATGGAATTTGCTGCTGATCAGCCTAGCCAATTTGTGAGCTCCAGGTTCAGTGAGAGACACCCATCTCAAAAAATAAGGTAGATGGGCTAGTGACAAGATGGCTCAGTGGGTAAAGGCTCTTGCTACCAACACTGACAAGCTGAGTTTGATCCGTAGGACTCAAATGGTGAAAGGAGGGAAATGAATGACTCCCATAAGTTGTCCTTTGACCTTCACATGCATGCTGTGGATATGCAGTCTCTTCCCCCACCAAATAAGTGTAATTTAGAAAAAAAGTTCTTAAAGAATAAGGTAGAGGAGCTGGAGAGATGGCTCAGTGGTTAAGAGCACTGACTGCTCTTCCAGAGGCCCCAGACTCAGTTCCCAGCACCCATATGGCAGCTAACAACTATCCTTAACTCCAGTTCCAAGGGATCCAGCATCTTCTTCTGGCATCCACAGGCAATGCATTCATAGGTACACTTACATGCATGTGGGCAAAATACTTACACATAAAAACAAACAAAATTTTTAAATTATAAAAAGAATAAGATGGAGAGTAATTGAGGAAGACAGCCGATAATGACCTCTGGCCTCCACTTGTCCACACATCTGTACTTGCACCATCATAGACACACCCACATGAACACATATTCAACACACACACACACACACACACACACACACACACACACACACAAGTACCTCTAGAAGGGAGGCAGAGTGGTGCAGCAGACCCAAGTTATGGAGCAGAAGAGACCCACCATTCCTGCCTTGTCACTCAGTACTACGACCTTGAGGATGTGACCCATACCTTCTGAATCCACATAAAACAGAAATAATATTAACCCATCATCAGGATTGAGTGTGAACTCCTAACAGCAGGGGCTAAGTCTATACCAAAGTCGAGGGAGGGGTGTGATCTGTGCTCAAAACAGAAGAAGAGGCACAGGAAGAGAAAAGTGGCGATTACCATGGTGGGATTACCATGCCTAGGAGAAGGATCAAGTGGTTGTTAGGGTAGGAAAGAGGCCATCCATCTCTTTCTCAGTAGATCTTTCTAGCACAGAGGACTAAATCTTGAAGCTCAGAACCA
Source organism: Nannospalax galili (assembly GCF_000622305.1). Lineage (NCBI taxonomy): Eukaryota > Metazoa > Chordata > Mammalia > Rodentia > Spalacidae > Nannospalax > Nannospalax galili. The sequence continues at coordinate 6,796,500 of NW_008340588.1, forward strand.
CTGATAGTGGGATGTCTTCAGGGTGACCCTGCCTGTGCTCTGTGAAAAGTCCCCAAGAAAGAATAAAGGGAGGGAGGGAGAGAGATGAGGGAGGAAGCTTTTCTGACAGGCTAAGGGACATACCTGTCTGCTTCTTTACACCTAGATTTCTGGGCAGATGTGATACATTTGTTCATATTATAATAGACCAATAAATAAATAAATTCATTAGTTCCTAACTCTAATTATTTTGATTAAGTAAAAATTATAAAGATGAGGTCATTCCATATTGTAAGAAGAAAAGATGAAAAGCATGGGGGAGATTTGAGCATCCAGATCATGAGTGCTTGGAAGGGTTCTTTGACAAGAGAAGTGGTTGGGTTTTTTTTGTTGTTGTTTTTTGGTTTTTTTTTTTTTTTAAGGAAGGAAGGGAGGGGAGGAGGGAAGGAAGGGGGAGGGAAGAAGAATGAGGACAGCAAAAGCACCCTTCAGCTTTGGCGTCCAGTTGCTTCACAATATTTGACAGACTTTAATTAGCTGCATATAAGAAAGAGTCTGTTGTACGCAGCTGCAAGCAAAGACTGCAGTGAGTCTAGGAACTGGTGAAGCAAAGGCTGTCGCCTTTGTTCCCAGAGAGAAATTACACCACTATCCTCACAGCCTTTACCTTCTAAAACGCCTGTGTTCACCAGACACCTGCCTTTTCTGCAGCTCGTACCCAGTGATGCATGGTGTACAGGAGGCCAGACACTGCACTAGGAAGTAAGATGGACCATGGACTGAAAGTAGTTCCCATCCTCAGGGGCTCCCAGAGTCAAGAGAAGTGGGAGTGACTATCCGGAGCAGGGAGATAAGTGTAGGGGAGGTAGATGAACAGGTATAATTATCCATCTCCCTGATGGCTGGGACCTTGACCTGTTCAAGCAATTATGTAATCACTGAGGCCAGCTGAATTATTTAAAAATCTCCAGATGCCAATTCCTTTTTATTTTAAATAACAAGCATCCCTAAGAGGGATAATTTTCAGAACGATGACTAAGGGAAAATATTTTCCCAGCAGGGCTTTAGCACAGGAAAAGAATTCATTGCTTCCATCCCCACATCCCACACCCCACAGTCCACACCCCTCAGTATAAAAATATTTGTATTTAAATAATTTTAAATGTCATGCATTTATAATTAAAAGCAATTCTGTACTCAGAAGAACAGAAATCACTGACTTTAAATCAATGAGAAAGGCTAAATTTCCTTAAAGGAAAATTTCATGAGATTCAAAGGTAGTTTAAATCAACCTTGTGGCCAGAATCTGTGGGTTAAATACGGTCTCTGCTGATCACTGATAACCCAGCTTTCTCCATGGCAGGAGTGTCTGAGATGTTCCAGAAAGAACCTCTGTTTCTCCAGCTCTAACCTTTCTCCCTTCTCCTTCCTCCCTCTTCGTACCTAAAGATTGCTTTGTTTCTTACCAAGCTACACTTCCCAACCTGGTATCTGGGCCTTGGCTGTACACATCCCTTCTACAGCTCAACAGCCTCTCGTCCCCATTCTCTGCCCCAACCAGAGAATCCCATTCCCTTGGCTGTGATTGGTTCAAGCATGGGTGGGGCAAATCTTCCACCAAGGGGGAGGCACTGTGCAAAGATGGGGAGGGGCAGGTTCCTGATGACTTTAAGGCCTTCCCTGGACTCCTCTGGACCTATCATGGTTCACTCCATGTCACCTTACAGAGGCTATGGTGCCATGTTGTTTGGTCAGAACCAATCTTGATGGTGCCAGGAAGCCTTTATGTTTTATTAGATTTTTTTTTCCTGAATATGGTTTCACATTTAGATTAACAGACTTTGAGTAGAGCAGATTTGTCTCCATGTTATGGGTGGCCCTCATCCAATGAACTGAAAGCCTTAATCACAAAGACTGACATTTCTCAAAGATGAAAGAGGTCTGGACTGCAATATAAAAACTTTCCCTAAGTTTCCTGCTCTCTAACCAACAGAACGTGAACTTAATAACATCAACTCTTTTGGGGCTTGAGAGATGGCTCAACCAGTTAAGAGCACTGGTTGCTCTTGCAAAGGAGATGAATTTGGTTCCCAGCACCCACAGGGCAGCTCACAACCATCCGTAGCTTCTTGCCTCTGTGGGCACTACATGATGTAGAATGTGCAGGCAAAACACTCATACACATAAAATAATACTAAATAAATCTTTTTTTTAAAAAAAGGGTTGTATCAACTCTTAACAATTGCAAGCCCTAAAAGCTGTCCTCTTTCCTCCTCCTCCTCCTCCTCCTCCTCCTTTTCCTCCTCCTCCTCCTCCTCTCTCCCTCCTCCCTCCCTCCCTGTTGCTCTCCCTCACCCTCTTCCTGCCGCTGGCTATCTTCCTTCTTTTCTTGTTTTATCTATCTTTTAATTTATTTAATTGATTTATTTATTTACTTTCATTTTATATATGTGTATGACTGTGTTGCCTGCGTGTAGACCAGTGCACCCGTGTTGTGCAATGCCAGTTAAGATATACCAATAAACATTTGCTCACAACTCTTGAGAATTTGCTTGGTATAGGTTCTAATTTTACAAGGCACAGAGAGGACCTACCGACCACCCACCTACTGACTGGAGCAGCGGAACAACACTGCCATCTCCAGGTCTAAATTAGAAGAAGGAGGATACAATTGCTTCAATTCCACTTTAGGATACGTATGTTCTCCCTGTAGCCCCAAGCTAGCATGGAACTCCCTATGTATGTAGTTCAGCTTGGCCTCTCATCTCTGCCTCTGGACCTTCCCCTGCTCTCCTTTCTTTCCCCTTCTTCTCTCCCCTTCTATTGACTTTTTAGTTGGAGAACACCAATTGATTTGCCAAAGTCATATTTCTTATTTTAATCCTTGCATTACCCAGGGCTTTATCTGTGTGTTTGTCTTAGACAGTCTGGATTGTGTTTCCATCATGTGAAATTTAAAAGATCTTCAGTTATTAACCTATAGTGATTAAAAAGTGAAAGATTCTTCCAGAATCCTTCCTTTATTATTAGCTATGCAACAAACTACTTAAGGGCATGGATTATGTCTGGTGCTTTGTTTATTTTTCCTACTACCTTTGTTTAAAATCCATTGTACTTGGTTAGCTTAATCAATGTTGACTGAGTTCGACTATAGAAGGATGGGGCTGGAAATCTTCCACTATGCAAACTGCCCTTTTATTTGGAGATATAGATCCTTTGACATTAATGAAGCCCAGGATTCCTTGTTTGAGTGAAGTGCTACAATAAGCACATTCAGTCACTATCATCATAAAATTGTTCAGGAATTGTCACACTGTGTTTTACACACACACACACACACACACACACGTACACATGCAAATATGCATATACGTACATGCTAATTTATATTATAAATGCTAATATATTTACATGTGTGTAACCATAAATATATGGTATATTATATATGTTATTGATATACACAGGCTTCAATCACAAAGACTGAGGTTTCCCAAAGAAGAAAGAATTCTGGACTGCAATACAGAAACTTTCCCTAAGTTTCCTGCTTTCTGATCAACAGAATGTGAACATAATAACATAACTCTCTTCAGGCTGGTGAGATGGCTCAGCAGTTAAGAGCACTAGATACTCTTGCAGAGCAGGACCTTCCAGGCAGGCCAGTGAGGACCAGCTTAGTCCCATCATCAGCACCCTATTGTATGTCTCTTAGGGTGATCACAGCACAGTCCAAATTGCAGAAGTCCACTGCCTCACAGTTCTGGATGCTTGAAAGCCAGGCCAAGGCACGGCATAGGGAAGAGTGGTCTCTGAGCTGTTCTCCTGGTTTCTGCTTGTTCCTTGGCTTTCAGCAGCCTAATTCCCATCTTCATGTGGCATTCTCTCTGTGCATGCCTGTTAGATTTGGATATGCAATGTCTCCCACAGGCTCATATGTTGAAAGCATTGCCTCAGGTGGTGGCATTATTTGGAGAAGTTCTGGAAACTTTAGGAAAGAAGTAGATCACTGGGGGGAGATCCTTGGAAGTCTCTTTTTCCTGGTCCCTTCCTGTCCCTTCCTTTGCTCCGTCTCAGGAAATGAATGCCTTCCTCTGCCACATGCCCCCGCTGCTATGATGTTTTGCTTCTCCACAGACTTAGAATCAATGGAGCCAAGGACTCTAGGCTTAAACCTTTGAAATGGTGAGCTAAGATGCATCTTTCTTCCTTTGAATATTTCTGTCAGGTATTTGGCTACAACGATGACAAAACTAATACAACACGACTGTCTCCTAATTTCCCCTACTGTAAAGACAGCAGTCACAGTGGATACGGGCCCTGTCCTCTCCAGTAAGTCATCTAAGTGGGTATACCTCTCATTGACCCAGTTTCCACATAAAGAAGTGTGTTCTGGAATACTTGGGGTCAGGATTTCAACGTAAACTTTGAAGAGAGAGAATTCAGCTCCTTACAAGTGTTTATATTGCTTTAACTTTCCAAGTCATCTTCACAGAAAGCCCTGAGCTGTGTGACATGAGAGCAAGAGTGCTGACTTCCAGAACTAGTAAGCACAATAAGACTCTGCCTTGTGGTTGGGTCCCTGATTGTTGCTACATATTCCTGTGTCAAACAAGTGATTTCTATCCTGCAGCATCAACCTTATTTAAGACTAAAGGTGGTACCATTCCCCTTGGGCCCAACTCTAGTGAGTCCCTTTTCCTTCTCCAATATTTTCTAGTTGGTTTTAACTACTTTCTTCTGCTCATGAAGAACTTATAACCAAGAAACAAGAATCACAAACAACAGAAAGAGAAAGGAAGGAGAAAGAAAGTGTTTTGTAAGTAGTAGCGCCATGAAAGGTGGCAAGTGTGCTCTTTTCTGTGACATACAAAGCTAAGACAAGAAAGCTTTGAAAGGGAACTTTCTCTAGTTCTGCTTGCTTTACACTCTCAGCCTGGGATGGCGTTGGGCAGAGAGCCTGAGGGCCACTGACTCTGCAAATACTCCATATCAGCATAGAGAGATGGAGGCCATCAGACTTCACTATTGCCAAAGTCTCCAGGGTGGCTGGGGTGAGGGAAGGGGAGGGGGAGAGAGAGTGGGGGAGGAGTAAGTGAGCATGTGGAGGCCTGGCCCACTTCACCACACTCCAGAGGTCACAGATGCCTCCCACTTGGAAAGCTTCCAGCTTAGTCCCTGATGTACGACAATCTGTGAACACCTGGCTTGTATCAGCTGGATCGTTTTGTGTAAGTCCTACACACCCAAGTAAATCAATACCAGATTAGAGGCCCAGCACCTAACATAAAAAACATAGGATATAAAAGCAAGTAAGGATTGATGTTAAAATTTAAAAATTTCAAATGTCTTGGCAATGTTAATATATTGCTACTGACTGATACTTTGCCTATCACTAATAAATCAATAGCAAATACAGAAAAATGTAAAATATAATGATAAACGTAGTGGGCCAAAAAGAAGACATTTTGGCCTGATCCTACATGAAATTACAGACCTTTCATGAGTTTGCCTGTGGTGTTCTTCTAGACTTACTCTCTATTCAGATGGAAAAAGTAGTACAAAAAAGTCTGAGCTTATTATTATTAATACTTTAGTCATTTTTTATACCAAATGATGAAGAGACAGGAAGTAGAATTCTCATCACAGTTTTTAATTCTTAAAGATAGATGTTTAGCTTTAAAAAAATTCAACTGGGCATTGTGGCATAGCACTCAGGAGTCAGAGTCAGGCAGATCTCTGTGAGTTCGAGGCCAGCCTGGTCTATATAGAGAGTTCTAGGCCAATCAGGGCTACAAGGCTACCCCCGTTTCAAAAAAAAAGAAAACAAAATAAACAAAATCCAATCTGTTTTTATGGCTTCCCTCCCTGTCTCTTAATTTCTTTCCTGCATATATAAAAAGAAAAACCAACAACTTCCATACACACCACAACACAACACCATATACACATAATCCAACACCACACATGTACCATCTAAGTGGGTACACCTCTCATTGACCCAGTTTCCACATAAAGAAGTGTGTTCTGGGATACTTGGGGTCAGGATTTCAACGTAAACCTAACTCCACACACCTAACTCCACACACAACACCACACACAATACCACATACATGATACACATCAACATACACATCACCTATACACCACACCCAACACCACACACCACACACAATACCACATACAGACCACACTACACCACCATACACACACATACCCAACACCACACACAATACCACATACACACAACACCACACACACACACACACACACACACACAAGAAAACTTGTAAATACCCACAGCATGTTTATGCTTAGTGACTTCAAGCCAAGTCTGTATATTCATGGGCGTCCCAGGTTCTAGGATGTCATCCTCATATGCATATACACTTACATGCCAAGTTTCCAAGTTCCAGAAAGACAGACACACCTCTGACATTATGATAGCGTAGCCATAACCACACGATGCCACCATGGGAGTCTGAAGTGGATACAGGTTTATTGAAAGGTAAAAGCACATCTTTACAGCTTCCTTCCAGTAACAGCTGTCACCTTTTTCTGGAAATGATGAAAACAGAAGTTTTTCAGTGTTCACATCCCAGGCTTCATATGCTTTTCTCTACATTTTTTTTCCTTCCTGTCCTTGTGAGGGCCCCTGGCATGGGACATAGTTACAGCTGCAGATGGATATATGTCTATTCAAACCTTACTCTGTACTTTCCATAATCACCACCTAAAATATGTGAGAAAGCACACAGCTTAATTTATTCTAATGTTCATCTTCATATTTTAAAATAGGCATTATTCCTTGGCATGTACACTTGGCAAGTCAACTACTTAAAATGCATGTATGATGTGATATCAACTTTATAAAGCTGTGTGTGCCTATAGACAAAAAGTCTTATATAAATGCTTAAAAAGATGTTGACATTGGTTTTCTTTGGGTGATGAAGATTTTATTTTTACTTTTACAAATCTGTATTTTTATAAGGCTTATTTATTCTTTGCTATTTGGAAAAAGCATTAATTAGTTACAAAATGTCTATGCAAAAACTTCTTAGCCAAACAATCTGTAATCTCAGCATAGAGGGAGCTGAGGCAGGAGGACTGAGAGTTTGAGACCCACTCTGGGCTATGTAGAGAAATACTGTTTAAGAGAGACAGGCAGACAGACAGACAGACAGAGAGAGACAGAGACAGAGAGACAGAGAGAGACAGAGAGAGCTCAAATTGCACTCTTTTCTGAATCACTGGAACAGGCACAGTTCTATTTATTCAATAAATATTTATCAAGTACCTGCCATGTGCAAAGTTTTGTCATAGCTGTTAGACAAATTCTTTTGCTATTTAACAAAGCCCAAGCTTTCCAGGTAGTAGACACTCATGGACATATGCTCATATACCTGCTAAGAACCTGGATACAGTGGAGAACAGGCAGGGTCTGTCCCCAAGAACTCACAAGCTATAAACACAAAGCAAAATGCAACAATCTGATCAGAAAGTGGGCTGTGAAGGAGACGCTTCTGGGTACCACTGAGTATGATGGCAAGGAGGATGTGGCCACCTTGACTGGGCTGGTCACAGAGGCCTCACTGAGTCGTGTTGGGATTGAGGCTTATCTATTAGGAGGCAATTCTGTGAACACAGGACCTTGAGCAGAAGGAACTACAGGATAGATAAACTGGTAAGAACCAGCTGAGCGTATTTGAGGAGCAACAAGCAGATGGTAGGAGAACAGAAAGAGAAGGAAGCCGAAACCAAAGGCGCCTTCAGACCCTGTGGGAGAGCTGGGATTCGTTTCTGGTCATCATGAGAAGCCATAGGTAAGTTATAAGAAGACAGGTCATGGTGCTCAGTTTACATCTGGTAAAGGTTTCACTTGCTTCTGAGTTAACAGTAGACTGGGGTAGATAAGAATGCAGGCCGGAACACCAGGTGGGCTACGGTTGAGGACAACACACCTAGAAGCTCCCATATCAAAAGGATGAAAGGGGAAGATACTAAAAACCTCAAATTTGGAAAATGCCTCCTAAACAGGAGCAACAACAACAACAAAAAACAATGGGAGGTGTTCTGTTCTTCCATTATGTAACTTCTGTTCCTTTCAACTTTCATCTTAGAGTGCAACTGAGCAGATTGCTGCCTGCCTACCTCTCAGTGCCTGTTCTTCTCTTATCTCTACAACAGAGCTTCTGGAGTGCTAGCTAGACGACAACAATGCTGCCCTTCCCAGCTTCTCCTGTGACGATGTATATATGATCTCATGCCATAGTGCTGACCAACAGAAAATCTACAGGAAGAACGTGTGTAGCTTCTAGCTATTTTCCTTAAGGACACAGACATAGAGGGAAGATTTCGGTCTTCCCTCTAACTGGAACTCAGAGCATCAGCCTGGTTTTGACCAAATCATCACCAGGGGCCTGGTAGACAACCAGATGGAGGGCCTGCTTCTTTGAAGGGCCTCATGGGACAGAACCGTGTCACTAGCCTCCAGGTTCACCTTCCACCTGCGATACATGGGAGCATTAACTTCACTGTCTTACAGTCGGGTTGTATGTGGGATCTTCCGGCTAGAGCCACTTCCTTAAGACACATGAGAAAACCAAAAGAAAAGTGAAAAAGACTGGGCATGGGGAACGTTTTTATAGCTGGTCAGCATTTTCAACAAGATAAACAAAAAAGTCTTTCATCAGAGCATTCCTGCCTGAGAAGGGCGAAAGCATAGAGAGAAAAGAGAGGAAAAACGGCTCCCTAGCACAGTTAGAAGCCCTGAGGCTATATCCAAACTCTGGGAGAGTTCTGACCCTCAGACAAGATTAGAAGGAGTGCAGAAAAAGGAACAGTCTAGTCATGAACTATATAACTCCAAGTGTGTGATATGCTGATGATAAAAGAGACAGAAAGAGAACAGATTTTTTTTTTATTTTAAAGAAACTACATTTGTTTTGTTTTTATTTTTAATATTTTATTTACTATTTTTATTTTATGTGTATGAGTGTATTGTCTGCATGTATATAAGTGTGCCCGTGTCGTGCAATACTGGAATAGGCCAGAAATGGGCGTCAGATCCTCTGGAACTGGAGTTAGGATGGTTGTTAGCCACCATGTGGGTGCTGGGAACTGAACCTGAGTCCTCTGCAAGGGCAGTCAGTGCTTTTACCTGTTGAGCCATCTCTCCAACCCCAAGAAACCACATTTTGAATTAATTTATATTAACTAAGAAGTGTGCCCCCATACAAATATGCAAAATATACTAAGCTCTAAGTCACTTGGGCACATTTACACACTAGACCTTATAGACCCATCTACACTGGGTGGCTAGTGCCAAGTATTCTCATCTGATGGCAGAATGCCTAAATTGGAAGCCTCAGTGAACAAAGAAAAGGCATCCCAAGATTCTGATGGGTTGTTTCCTTGAGTTCTTATAACTCTGAAGTGACACCATCATTCCTGTTTTATTAAATTTTAGTTTGGTATATGAATGTGTAGTGTATACATACATTTGATTATGTGTATGTATGTATGTAGGCTAGAGGTCAACCTCCAGTGGTTTCTTCTATCACTTTCCACATTATCTTTTTAAAAAATATTTTATTTATTATTTTTATGTGTATGTGTATATTGCCTGCATGTAGGTAAGTGTGCCTGTGTCGTGCAATGCCCACGGAGGACAGAAGAGGCTGTTGGATCCCCTGGAACTGGAGTTATAGACAGTTGTTAGCTGCCATGTGGTTGCTGGGGTTTGAACCCAGGTCTTCTGCAAGAACAGCCAGTGTTCTTAACTGCTGAGCCATCTCTCCAGTCCCCCCACCTTATCTTTTTAATTAATTGTAATTTTGTCACACATCAGACTAAATATTAATGTATTATAGTGCACTGCCTTATAGAGTTTTTGTGAGGCCTGAAAAGGAGAATGGGGGCTGGGGAGATGGCTTAGTGGTTAAAACTGCTTGCTCTTCAAGCATGAGGACCTGAGTTCAATTGAAAGCTCCCATGCATAAGGCTGGGAATGGCAGCAGGCAGGCCTGTAACCCCAGCTCTGTTGGAGGTGGAGACCGGAGGATGGCTGGCCTTTGCTGGCTGCCAACCTAGCTCTAGGTTCAGGGAGAGACCCTATCTCAAGAGAATAAGGTAGAGAGTGACAGAATGGGATCCTCGTTATTCTCCTCTGGCCTTTACATATGTGTGAACATAACACATACACACATACACACACATACACACACACACACACACACACACACACACATACACACAATGTACGTAAGGCGACCAGAAAAAAATTGTTGTTGTTAGTTTCTCCATTTGCTATACTTGGTCAATTATTTGGAATTCCAAAATATCCTGAAACCTGCCTTGAAACTCTGAAAAATGATCAAACATTCATTTCCATTGAACAACTAACTTGACTTTCCACATTGTTCAATGCGGAGATCGGGCAAAGGGTTGTAGGAAGGGAGACTGGCATTTTGAGAACACCTACTGTGTGTGTACTATGCACTGGTTGTTTCCTTGGGTCCTTATAACTCTGAGGTGACACCATCATTTCTGTTTTATTTAATTTTATTTTGGTATATGTATGTGTAGTATAGACATATATTTGATTGTCTGTATATGTAGATGTAGGTTAGAGGTCAGCCTCCAGTGTTTTCCTCTATCACTTTCCAGCTTACTTTTGAAACAGTTTCTCATTCTGAACCCAGCACTCACTATTGGCTGGACTGGCTGGCCAGAATGCTCTAGGGATCTGCTTGTTTTCCAGTGCTAGAGGTACAGAAGTGAAGGGTTACACCCAACTTTTTTTTTATTTAAAATTTTTATTTATTTATTTATTTATTTTTATTGATTTTTTGTGTATGTCATACAGAAAATCATCTTTATACCACCTTCTCCTTTGGCACTCTCCCATACCCCCCACCCCCATTGGAGTCCATATCTTCTGTCATTTGTGTTAAGGCCTATCATGTAAAGTTGGTGTCCCCAGATATCTGTGCAAGTTCATCCACTGGGATCTAGTCAGCCTATCTAGAGTCCCTCCCTCTAAGAAGATCAGCTCATTTTCACCCAGAAGTAATCAGCTGTCAGTAATTCTTCAACTAAGATTGGGGCCTGCGGTTCATTTCCACAGTTCTGTCCTGGGTTTTTGTCGGCTTAAGTTTGTATGGGTCTTGTGTATGTTGACACCTTTGCTGTAGGTTCATATGAGAAGAGTCCCAGGAGCCTGTAGGACTATTTCTGTATGGTCATGCACCTCCTCTCTGACTCTTACAATCTTTCTACCCCCCTCTTCCACAATGATCTTTGAACCCTGGGTGGGTAGATTTTAATATAAGAGTCCTGTCCAAGGACCCACACTCTGCAGACCCTTATTCTCTGTGTTTTGGCCATTTGTGACCTTTTGCATTCCTAGCCCACTGTTGCATGAGGAAGCTTTATTGATGAGAGTTGAAAGATGCATTAGTGTTCTCTTCATCCCTTGTTCTATGTTCCCTGAGTCTTAGGTGTAGAAGCTGCATCCTAGATGTGCCGCTTAGGCTTGGGCAATTCACAGAATCTCTGTATGACCGGTTGTGGAACTCTGTAGCTATCTTTGTCTCTTGAAAAAGAAGCTTTTTTGATGGGTGGTGACTGGGCTATTTGTCTATAGATTTAAGGATCCATATTTTGCACACAGTAAGAAATTACATTTGTCTAGGGATGTGACAGCTTTGGCATTTTCTCTATGATTTATGACCTCTCCAGCTATGTGTATTTGGCTAGGTTTATAGTGCCACACATGAGTTTCCTCCCACTGAATGGGCTTAAGTCCAATTAGGTAGTTGTTGATTAGCCTCAAGATAAAAGTGTCGCTACTGAACTGATGCCATTTGCTGTGCTGGTCATTGATGTAATTTTTAGGCCGTGAAGCTGGGGTTGGACCATCGATTGATGTTCTCCCTTACCTAAGCTTGCACAGTGCTCTCCAAAGCTATGAGAGCTAGCCTTCAGGGGAGGTAGCTTCCAGGTGAGTTCCAGCTCTGCTGCTCCAAATCCTATGTCCAAAGTATGTCCTGTTCTGGGAGGAATCGAGGACCGTGGCAATAGTCTGTGTAGTTTTGGGAGTCTCTTGGACCACCTTGGCAAACAACTCAAAGGAACGTTTCTCCTGTCTGGCGCTGTTTCTTGTTATGTAGCCTTCAGCTCACCCCAGCTTTTTGATGTGGGTACTGAGGCTCCAAACTCAGTTCCTCATGCTTGTGTGGCAGGCACTTTACTCACCGAGCCATCTTTTTAGCTCTGTCATTTGTTATTTTAACAATAAAGACATCATATCTCAACTTAGTCATGCAACTATTAAGTGGTGTTAAAGGAAGAGCAGACTGTAGGCTGTTCAACTTGGTAAAAAGCTTACCTTTCCCCCAACACCTCTGGTGAGGTCTGAGTCTTGTGGTGCATAGACCATAGACTTGCAGCATCCTTGCACATCACACTAAACTTCACAACCTTTCTTTGAATGCTAAAAAATTGATCATTTCTTTCTCTGTATTCTGACTTAACATCCACATGTAGAATCATTACTAGTGTGTTGACCTACTTATGGTTGTTCCCACTAGAATGCTAGTTTTTCGTAGCAAACATTTTACCATCTGTGTATTCTTAGTGCCCAGGGACAATACCTGCATTTAGTAGACATTCAATAAATCTCTATTGTATCATTCTCAGATTCCCTAAGAACAGCCATGTGTCATGGTATAGTTTCTTAGCACCTAGTCATGGTCATTGCCATGTGTGTCTTTGAGTTGTCTTCAGTCTCCAGACCCTAAACCTCATGATTTCCATATATAGTAGCTATCATACATTAGTGAAGGCAAGTGACAATCGTATGTGAAACTGGACACAGTGGCTCACACCTAAAATCCCAGCACTTGGGAGGCTGAGGCAGGAGAATCCTAAGTTTGAAGCTATCCTGGGATACACACTGAGATCCCAAATCAAACAAAACAAATAACAACAATAAAAGCTTTCAGAACCATAACACTCGACTAGTACAAACAAAGACCTTTGGAGGTCGTGCTTTAGAGTAACCACAGAAACCTTTGTTACTAAATGAAAAGACAGCTCTTTCATTCTGCCTGGATTTTAATGCATCAAAAGGTTCTGGAAGGACACACACACACACACACACACACACACACACACACACACACACACTGCAAGCTACCATTATCCCCAATAGAACCAGAACCTCCTGAGCTGTAATCTTGCTGCATGGAGGTTGAATCACAACAGTAAACACGAGGAGCTTTCACAACAAATTCTTTAAGTATATCCGTACCTATCAGCAACGACACTGGACTCAATTAGGCAACCATTGAGTTGAGCTGAATACAATCTTTACTGTAATTAGTTCCCTTGCTGTATACATTGTGTCACTCAAGGAAAAGTCATTAAGAGGCACACTTTCCCACAGATAATCATACCCTGAACCTTCTAAGTATGATGGCAAGAGGTGAAGAAAATACAACAATTCTTCACCTGCACGGTAGTAGGAGGAGAGCAAATAGTGCTTAAATCCTACTCACCTCCCTCTTTTTATTTCTTTTTCAAAATGTTTTTAGTATAATCTCGCTGAATCCATAAAAGCATGTAACAGTTATCGCTATCAATTTGGGCAACACTAAGAGAAAGGTAAAATAAAAACAATAGCTGTATTGTGCTATGGTTGTTTTACAATACAGTCTATTTTTCAGTGTGGGAATAATATCAAGCACTAAGAACAGTTCATTTTTTTTATGGATTTTAGAAGAAATAAGAAAATCTAAAATAGAGACAAATCACAGTTTATAACAGCTAAATAGCAAGTGACCCAACCAGATTGTCTTGGGGTTGCCAATAAGAAAAAATAAAATAAAATAACAAAATAAATGCATTGTGCCCTGGAATTACTTGGGTAGAAACCTGAATTTTTCAAAGCAGATCTTTATATTTTCATACCCTTTTCATCCTAATCATTATCCAGCAGGCAACTGAGAAGAAATGGTCTCATTCTGGAGAGTTGTATTCAGTCATCAAGGTGTCTTACTAAACTGTGTGAATCAGGAGGAAGTGAGGGAGGTAAACTGGAAATATCACTGAGAAGGTCAGTGCAGGGTCCCACGGGTAGCATGGAGGGCTCATCAAATATCTTGACTTTCACCCATCTGTTGAGTGGCTTTTTGTGAAAAAAGACAGTTTTGCCAGTATGCAAATGGCCCAAGAAAGTTTAAAAAGAGGCTATGGAGCTATGAAGACGGTTAACATCGTTACTAGAAGCTAAAGTGCTTACCAAACAAGTGTGAGGACCAGAGTTTGAATCCCCAGAACCCACATAAATGCTGGGTAGGCATAGCAGCCCACCTGTAATTTCAGCCTTGGAAGGCAGAGACAGGGGCACCCCAGAATGAGCTAGCTAGAGAGACTAGCCACATCCAGGATCTCTGGATTTGATTTAGAGACCCCTCCTCATAAGGGAGAAGAGCAATGGTGGATGCCTGCCAACATCAACATTGAGCCTCTATATACACAGCCATGTGTGCATACACATGTGTGCCCACACAAATGCATGCCTCACACACACATGAAAATGAAAAAAAAAAATGTCATGGATTCATTCCAAGGACCACAATGGGGTGACTAGAGCTGGCTGACCACACTGGAACAGAAACACCATAATCTGGGAGAGTACCAACATGAGTGAGCCCTTGGATAAGCCTTGGAAGAATCTAGTCAACTACAGTCAATCTGCCATAGTAGGAGGGGACAGCACCTCTGTGGTGAGACCTTCTTCACTGCAACACATACAGGCCAGCTTTGGGCATTCATGTCTAGCATGCATCAGGTACACAGACTTTGCTCTCGAGTCTATGATGATGAGTGTGTTTCCAGGTCTTATTCATGATGGATCCAGACAGCAATGTGACAAGGTAGTGGTAATGAATTAATCAACGGCTTGAGTCCAGTCGATCTAATAGGAGTATGGACTCATGGCATGAAGAGTTCCATCAGAAACTACAATTGACTTCCGCGGTTTGTGGCTCTAAACAAAGTTGTTTTAAATCTGTCCATCTTCAGTTTCTAGGTGGCAAAACAAATGGCTAGGCCATTGGCAACAGACCATATCAGTAAAAAATGTAACAGCATTCTTCAAAGATCATTTTGATCAGTTATAAGAGAAGCTTTGAGTTCTGCCTAAGAACCAAAGAGCAGAGCAACCTCTTCTATTCTTGATTTTTGCATCATTGGCACTGAAGCTAAGAGCAGGCCCAGAAGCTCCAGGCCACCAGGTTTCAGCTTACCCAAGCATATTAGTTAGTTTTAACTGTTGGCTGGACAAACATAGAATCGTTTGAGAAGAGTCTTAATGAGGAATTATCCAGATCAAGTTGGCCTGTGGGCATGTCTATGGGGGATGGTCTTGGTTGTTAACTGATGTGGGATAACACAGAGACTTAGTGCTCGGGGGACCCAGACTTACAGACCCTAAAGTAGAGAGTGTATCATTACATGTAGAATAGCTTTGAGTGTGGCCTGTTGGTTTGGGTCCCCTTCAAAGGATGATGATTTGCAAATCAGCCCATAGAAAAAGTCAAACAGAATTCCCAAGGGAGGTACATCCTATCTGTAATGCTCAGTCCAATATGGGCCTCTTTTGCAGTGATAGCAGTTAAAAGATTAAAGACAAAGTTTAGAAGGTCAAAGAGGTTAAAACAGAAGGATTTTCTTGAATGCCAGCAGAACTGAGTGTTGTGACTTCAACTAGGTAGTTCTTAGACTACCTGGCATCAGGTACCTTAGACTACCTGGCATCAGGCCCCTGAATTTTGTTAGGCCTTGCCAGCTGCCTCTAATAATGGAAGTATGGTAATACTTCAGTTAGAGTGACTAAGCGAAGGCTTCTGATTTGCCCGTGGACAAGATGCTACCCATATCATGAGGGTATTCGACAGCTAAAAGGAGAGGAACTCTAAATCCTAATGCGTACATGGGCAAATAAATTCAGCTGTCATTCCCATGGCACCAGTTGTTCAGGCGTCGTGCCTACTGCAGAATCCATTATGAAGACTGATGGCCCACCAAACCGCTGGGACTTGGAGATCAAGGCTCACATTGCAAGGCCTCAGTGTATGGTTTAGCATTCCTCCAGGGTTATGGCAACTCCTCAGACACCACTAAGGTTTACGTATTCCATTAGCTCTCTCCACCCACAGTACTTCTCAGGAGAATCCTTCCAGCCATTTAGGAGAGAGACAAGTGCAGCATCGATTCCTATTTAGGCTGAGAGGTAGAAGCAACAACAACAGAATGTTGAATTGATACAAAGGACCCCACTCAAAAAACTAGCTTCCCTTCCCCACCACGAACTCTGCCTGACCCCATTAGCTGACCCTGCTTGCCTTCTACAGGTCTAGGTAAGCTCCTATATCTAACACAGTCATAGCAGTATGATTCTTTTCTTCAAGATTTTCCAAAATACTGAGATAACTATATGTGGTCTTTAACTCTCATTGGGACAGGAAGAACTTTGCTCCATGTCTAGCCATTTCTCTTTAATATGGATGGCTAGGGTTGGGGAAGAGAGAGAGGAGAGGGAAGAGGGAAGAGGGGAGACAAGGGAGGAAGAAGAAAGGGAGGGGAAAGGAGACAGGGGGGAGAGAGAGAGAAGGTATAGTCCATTAATTGGGTTTATGATGTTGTCTCATCCAACACCTCCATAAACCCAATTAATGGACTATACCCTAACCAATGTCTCATCTGTGGTTTCCCACAGGAATTTTTCTCTTTCAGAGAAATCTCTTCAAGAAAGCCAAAGCTTTCTTTTAGCAGTCAGAACTTATTGTAAGAAAAAAATTCTGAGATCTTTTCCTGTCATCTCCAAATGGATTTAAGGCTGGCATTATAGATGCTAAAGGGGTTGTTGAGCTCTAAGAAAACCCGGCTGCTGCTTTCTTCCTTGATAAGCAATAGCCACCTCATTTCCTAAGCGAAGCAGCCACAGTTCCCATGATTTGCCTGATGTTGCCATAGTGCCCTCCTTTCATGCTTAGTTTAGCTGTATGAGCAATCTCTATAACTTGTCTGAAAGAATAAAGGAAGGATCTTAACACTGACTGTTACAACGAGGTAGATTTGAGACTGACCTCTAAGCTGGTGAGGAAGTTCCCTAACCAGAGGAGAGTTGCTGCTGAACCTACTTCCTGAAACTCAATTTGCAATCACCTTCCCAATTCCTTCTCCTCAGCAGACAATACAGACAATACAGTAGAGGACATTACTCCCCTGGTGACTATAAAATGTGGTCAATTCTCTGATGAGCCCCAAGGACTTCTCCTAAATCTTGTTTATTGACATATGACACCCTTATCTTCCTCTTCCAGAAAGGCAAGTTCTTGTGAGCATCCCACCTTCATCCCATCATTGCCAAACCACAAAGGATCTGCCATTTATCTTTCCAGCTTGCCATGGTTTTATGGATGCTGGTAGAGAACCCAAGCTTCCTAGACAAGAGATGAAGAACCATTTTCTAATCACAGCAGTAGAGTATCAGTGTTTCACTGTTCCTCAAGTTCCAACAGGGGCATGCAAAAAGGGATACGTGACATCTGTCCACTCAGTTGGCTGAGTTAGAAGACGTGAATCTGAGCTTGGGAAAACCAGATCTTTTATAATGGTCAGTATGTCTACCTTTTGTCCCAGACAGATATAGTACCTCTAAATTTCTAAGCTCTTCACTATGTGAGCGTTTTATTAAAGGAACAGGGGAGAAGTCTATGGTTTGCTCACAAGTTGTTCAGAACATGAGAGACCCCTGGAGAAGTGTTTCCATTAGGACAGAGAAAGATCAAGGAACATAATGGGAATGCATTCAGCTACTAGATGACTGGGGCTGAATCATCATCTTATATGACTGTGTGTACAACATGCACAGAGGTGTCAGAAGCTTATGAGTACACAAATAAATGATCAAGCTTTCACAAGAAGTGAAAACAAAAATTCCACAAGAGGAGGAAGAACTGCGACATTCAAGCTCAGAAGGGACAGCAGATGTCAAGGAATATTTTTTAACATACACTTAAAAATGCTTAAATCAAGATTATAGATATCTGGGGCTAGAAAAATGGCTCAGCAGTTAAGAGTGTTTGCTGTTCTCCCAGAGGACCAGAGTTCAGTTCCCAGCACCCAAGTCAGGTGGCTCACAATCACCTGTAACTCCAGCTCCAAGGGATCTGACACCCTCTTCTGGCCTCTGCTGGTATCCATACATGCACTGTCATACACACATACACCCATAACCACATACACAAATACATCGATAAAAATAAAATAAGTCTTTTTAAGAAAGATTCTAAATATCTTGGGTTTCCCTTTTACTATTTAATCTATTTTTATGTTTTAAAATGTTTATAACTAGGCATGGAGGCCTATGATTGTAATCTTGAGTCTAGAGGGTTAATATGAGTGAAGACTAGTCTAGAAAACATAGTGAGATCCTGACTCAAAAAAGAAATAAACAATGTTCAATGTTTCTGAGAAAAAATGAAAATACTTTAAACTAAATAATTGGAAATAACATAATTTCCTACTGAAGGGAAGATGCTTAGGATGTGAACCTTCATTGGCTGCACTTGGCATAGAAAATTTTTCCCTCAGAAAACCTCTACTATGGTAGAAGGGGATAAAAAATCTGCAAGCATTTTATCTAAGATAATTAAACTTGAAATTTAAGTTTTGCAAATACATGCTATATTTTAAATATGGGGATTAGCCCTGGGATGAAATCCAACAATCACATTAAATTTCATTGGATGACTAACTCCTGTACTCAACATACTAGAAGGATCTGATACATTACCCATGAATCACTGAAGCTTCAGCATTCCAGTGAGCAAGGAACACAAAGATCTTGCAAGTGTTTATAACAGAGACTGCTTACATTTCAAAATAATGCAAGCAGAGCTGAATTTAAAGGACTCTGGCCATCCATGCTTCCTTTAATCATCAATCAAGCATCAGACATTCTATTAGATGAATGTGTCTAAAAAGATAACAAGCTTATAATTTTTTGTTTATTTTCAAGATAAGGTTTTGCTATGTAGCCCAGGCTATCACTGGTCCTCCTGCCTTTGCTTCACAAGTGCCAGGATTACAGGTGTGTGCTGCTATACTTGGCTTTAGAATTTTTTAAAATCATGATCTTCAGAATTTTAAGTGTTGTATTATTGCTAGTTTATGTGTTATTTTGGCTTTAAATGTATTTTTGGAAAAGAAATACAAAATGAAATCTTAAAGGTGGCAGATACAATTAGTTCCTTTTTTAACTGATGAGGATAAAATGAGAAAAAGGCTGCATTAAACTTGGGAAATGTTGGGGACCCCTGCTGTTTAGAGTAGCAGTCTCCCCATGTCTGGATAGCCACAAGCCGGCTTGGCGCAAATGGGGAGACTCCCCTTCTCAGCAGGGCGCCTCCTGCTCTCCTCCCTGACTTACTTTTGAAATGCCCATCACAGATACATGCCCTCTGGCACAGAAACTACCAGGCTTTAATCAGGCATTATCTGATAGCCTGATAGAAGCCCACCGCCCTATGTAAATGAAACATTCCAGGAGCACCTATCAGCTAAGGCTTTTTCTACTGTCTCCACACTATAAATAATCCTGGTTTTACCCCAATAAAGTTGGAGCTGGAGCTGAATCACTGAGATCTGAGCTGAGTCACTTGTCTGAAGCTGTAACACTAAATCCTGTGATCCAGTCTTGGGGGGGGGGTGTGCTATCCTTCTGTCATCGACTCACGAAGACCCTGCTTTCGCCGTTTCTCGCACCTCCCCTCGTGACCTGGTGGCCAACCGGTCTCGAACTTAGAGGGAGTGCGCGGTGGAAATTGAAGCGGAACCCAACCGGGCAGCTGACAGCGGTCCTAGAGCTCCGGTAGCAGAGACCCTCAGCAACGCGGTGCGCGAAACCCGCTCACCCCAGCTGCGGAGAGCCAGAGACCTGAACAGCAGATGTGGCCCGCACTCCAGCGACGTGTGGGAGACCGGCGCCACGCCCAGCAGCTGGTGCTCCAGGAAACCCCCATGCCCATAGGGAAATGTATGAAAATGCCTGAAACAGCTCTGTGTATGGGCAATAAGCAGACAGTGATCTAAGGAAAATTAACCTAAACTGTGATTATAAGGTTATCATTTATAGATTAGCTATTTGAAACCCTACACATGGAATGCACCTAACACAGGGCTGTATCTGTCTGAAAGAAGGAGAATGCTTTCCTAAATTAAGTGCTATGCTGGTTAGCTTTATTGTCAACTTGACACAACTTAGAATCACCTAAAAAGGGAATCTCAATGAGGAAGTGTCTAGATTAGCCTGACCTATGAGCAGACAGTTTTGATTGTTAATTGGTGTAGGAAGACCCAGCCCATTGTGGGAGGCACCATTCCCTAAGCTGATCCTGAACTGTGTAAAAGTGAAGACAGCCAGCTAAAAGCAAGCAAGCAGTATGGGTGCATTTGTTCTCTTTTTTCTTGACTATTGATATGATGTGACCAGCTGTCTCAAGCTTCTGATACTGTGACTTCCTCACATGATGAACTGTAACTAGAACTGGAAGCCAAATAAACCCTTCCTCCCCTAAAGTTGCTTTGGGTCAGGGTGTTTTATCACAGCAACAGAAATGAAACTACAAGTGTCCAGAGAGGGTGCCATTCTTACCTGTAGAAAGGCCTTTATGGGTGGGCTGTGAAGTGTGACCACACTTAAATCCTGGAATACTAAAACTCAGAGCACCCATTGAAATTCTATAAAAGTAGTTTGATGATAAATAAAAGATGGCATTACTTCATACAGTGGGTAGTAAACATATGGAACTCATTATCCTCAAGATGTTTGCATAGTCCACAAATATAAATAGGATAAAGAAAGATTTAGATAAATTCATGCTTTTTAGGTTCATATGAGCTGCTAGAGCATTGTTAGAAACACACAGGGAACATACCCAAATGCTTTCAGGAAAAATACCATGTTTGTGTTCAAAGCACCCTGTAGTGCCAGGGCATGAACTGAGCATAGCAACTCAGTCCACCCAGAGAATATTTCCTGGGGGTTAAACTGTACATTCTAAGTGTTGTCTCCATATACCAAGTTGTTTAACAATCTCTCTCAGTGGTGGTATGGTTATTTATATGATGTCAAAGTGAGTCCTGTCCCTTTCCCCCTTTTCTTGAAAATTTGTGATGAATACCAATTATTCACTGGGCTATAAGAGACTTCCTTCTTAGGGTCAAGATATCAGTTGGAAAGTGTGGTGCTATTTGTTTGTAACCCAGTTCCAGAGTTGAACTTCAAATAAAATATTTGGTCCTCTCCCCTGTTCTTCAGGCCTGCTTTCACTGTGGTGAAGAGGCTGGTATTTCTCATGCCATCTCAGGGTAGAATAAAACTTTTATGCATCTCTGTATACCCCAGAGACCACATTGTACATTTAACAAGGTTAAGTTATGGTAATGACTTTTACAATGTAAACAGTGTGCTGTACTAATAACTTTTACCTAATCTTGCAATCTAAAAGTTACTGTTCACAAATGTACACAAGCTTACTGAACCATGTGCTCCTCTTGTGGCCTGGTCATATAACCTTAATCCCTCCAGACCCTTCCTTACCCTCCACCCAAGACAGTGTATGAAAGTATTCATGCATGCTTTACATATCAAAGCACCAAAGCATTGTAGACAATACTTTTCTCATACAAACAATGAGAGAAACGCAACTGTCTGTTTGTAGTTGTATATGTGGTATTCTAGGTCTAGGGATCAAAGGGCAAAATCTTTTCTGATAATGGTGGGTTTGATTTTTACTTCCCCATTTCATGCTGGGGATACTGTTTTAATAAAGAATGAGCAAAGCCCTTGTTCAAGAGTACAGATCTAAGAGAAATCTGCAAGAACAGGTTCTCAGCAGTTCAGGTTCACTCTTGGCCTTAAAATGGATGCTAAGAATCAGGCTTTTTAAATTTTATTTATTTATTTGTATTTTATGCGAATATTTTTCCTGCATGTATGTAAGTGCAACCATGTCATGCAAATGCCCACAGAGGCTGTAAAAGGAGGTCAGATCCCCTGGAACTGGAGTTATAGACAGTTGTTAGCTGTCATGTGGGTGCTGGGAACTGCATCCAGGTCCTCTGCAAGAGTAGCCAGCAGTCTTAACTGCTAAGCCATCTCTCCAGCCCCAGACTATCTTTTATAAACATAGTATTGCATTAATGCTGCATTAAGTGAAGGTTATGCGATAACAGAAGAGAAGTGTATTCTGGTACTGCTGCTGGATGAGGCTGCAGATGCGCTTACCCTGAAATCAGGAAGGCTCAGACCCATTCTGAATCCTTCTAGGGATATGTCTGTTTAGTGCCCATCACTGTGCAGTTCCATCCAACCTCAAAGACAGATCAAAGGTACTGACAACTCTAAGTACAAGCCTGTGGTCAATCTCTAGACATGGAATATTTTCTTTCTTCCAACCCAAGACTCACATCTTTAATCATTTATTGGTACCAGCACCTTGTTACTCTTCCTGAAATGACAAATTTGAAAAGTCATGAGCTTGTCCCATTGTGCCCACTAGGACAATGCATTGAGATACAGTAATCCAATCTTAACTCAGTCTAGATTACCCAACTAGATACAATCCACTGGCACATTGGTACTGACAATTCAGGTTTGGTTGAGCTCTACCAAATCCAGTTCTGTTCCTTTGTGTTATCTGTCTGCTAGCATGAGATACAAATTTACCTTCTCATCATTCTCTCTCCTTCTTTCTTTCTTTCTTTCCTTCCTTCCTTCCTTCCTTCCTTCCTTCCTTCCTTCCTTCCTTCCTCCTTCCTCCCTTCCTTCCTTTCTCCTTCTT
Organism: Nannospalax galili; assembly: GCF_000622305.1. Taxonomy (NCBI): domain Eukaryota; kingdom Metazoa; phylum Chordata; class Mammalia; order Rodentia; family Spalacidae; genus Nannospalax; species Nannospalax galili. The sequence goes on from NW_008340588.1 coordinate 6,819,392, forward strand.
TCCTTCCTTCCTTTCTTCCTCCCTTCTTTCTTTTTTTTCTTTCATTGTTGTCATTTGAGACAGGGTCTCACTAGGCAGACCAGCCTGGCCTTAAACTAGGCAAGCTCCACCTGCCTCTGCTTTCCAAGTGCTGGGATTAAAGGTGTGCGCCACGTTGCCTGGCTTCCATCTCATCTTTCTTGCAGCCTCCAGTTTGCTTTTGAACAATAATGCACACAAACCTGTAAGTGAATAAATGCTACTCTTCAGGCCCAATATAGTCTAAATTTACACTTTAAAGAAAACTAGTATTTGTTTAACACAATCCTGCACATTAAAAAACAGACTATTATTGTTTAACAACCCAGAGTAGTCATGATTGGCAATCCCTAAATCAGAACAATTCCTTTGTTTATACTTAAAATCCTAAGTGACTCATTCTGATTATTTTCATGAAATGAAAGAATTTTTTCTAAAGGTGAATTCCAGCTCCTACCTCTTGAGCAAAAACAACCTTATAGCTTGTAAATCACAAGGATTTCCCTGTTTCTTCCTGTGCACAGGAACAATTGAATAATCTTAAAGCTGAGTTTCAGCTAAGCTCCATTTAGCAGAGTAGGAAGCTTAATAGATTCTAAAGCACATTTGATTATTTTAATTTATATTTAGTCATCTTGGACACCAGGACACGTCTTATAATCCATGACATCTCACCAAGCACCATTTATGCTGTAGTTGCCTCATAGTTGCATGAGAACTTGATCCATTAGACAAACTTGCTCAGTAGACATCCCTCAAAAGAATGTATTAGAAATATCCAACCACAATAATAATCATGGAAATGTAAATCAAAACCACAGTGAGACATCAACTCATTCCACTTAGAATGGCTATCATCAAAAAGACAAAAAGTAAAAGCGCTTCCAAGGATGTAGAGAACCAGGAGCCATTGTAAATAGTAGGTGGAATGTAAATTAGTACAGCTATTATGGAAAACAGTTTGGAGGTTCCTTAAGAGACTAGAAATAGAATTACCATATGATCCAGCAATCTCACTACTGCTTATATATCCAAAACAAAGAAACTCGGTACGTCAAAGTAATATCTTCTCTTCCATGTTTATTGTAGTGCCATTCATGGTAACCAACTTACAGACTCAACCTAGGCTTCCACTGATAAAGAAATTGTGTGTGTTTACATTTAGATATGACAGACAAATAATTTATACATAGGTGGATTAACCGATTGATAAGTAGGCAGGCAGACAGATAGATATAGATGATTTGTATATACATGCACAATGGAACATTATTTAGCCACAAATAACTAGAATTTTATTGTTTGCAACAATCTGATGATCCTGGAGGATACAATGTTAAGTGAAATAGATCAGGCACAAAAAGGCAAGTGTTGGGAGCTCCCCCAGGTAGAAGCTAAAATGCTGATTTTGTAGAAATAGAGACTGGGAGTGATGGGAGGTTTAAGGGGGTGAAGATAGATTGTGTACAGGGGTGCAGATGGATGAGAGGAATAATTTCCCATACTATTCAGCATAGAGGATAATTATGGATGCTAACCATTATTTATTTCTAAATAGCTGGTAGGGAGAGTTTTGAATATTTCCAGTGCAATGAAATGACAAATGTTTGAGGTGATAAATATGTCAGTTACTCTGATCTGATCATTATACCTTACATACATGTATTGAAATATCACACTGTTGCCCATAAATATGTACAATTGTGTGCTATTTAAAAATAAAGAAGAGAGTTGGGCATGGTGGCACAGGCCTTTAATTCCAGCAATCAGGAGGCAGAGGCAGATGGACCTCTGTGAGATAGAGTCCAGCCTGGTCTAAATAGTGAGTTCCAGGCCACTAGCTGTGGCTACAGGGAGATCCTGTCTGAGAGAGAGAGAGAGAGAGAGAGAGAGAGAGAGAGAGAGACTGTGAGAGAGAGAGAGAGAGAGAGAGAGAGAGAGAGAGAGAGAGAGAGAGACAGAGAGAGAGAGAGAGAGAGAGAGAGAGAGAGAGAGAGAGAGAGAAGCAGCTTGCTGAAAATGTAATGACCTGGTTGTTACTCTCAAGATTTAATTGGTCAGGTGAAAAGCTCTAGGAAATAAATTATTTGAGGGCATTTAAGATATTTTGAACTTTAAAGACAAGAAATATGAATCTAATACTGAAACCCTCCAGAGTACCCTTCAGTAAGGTCAATAAAGCTCCCAAATTCAAATCTACAAAACAAGTGTTTGTGGTTTAGAGACAGTAATAGAGCTCTGTTTATTTATTTATTTAGATACTGAACCTGGCTATATTGCCCCCCAGGAACTTGCTATTTAGGACAGACTGGTATGAAACCTGCAATTCCCCTGTTTCAGCTCAATCAGTCTCTTGAGTGCTGGAATTACAGGTGTACCACCATGCCTAACAGAATCTCAATCTCTCTCTCTCTCTCTTGCTCTCGCTCTCACTCTTGCTGTCTCTCTCATCTTCTCTACCCCTATTCCTAGGATTGTTCATATGAAGCAAACATGAAATGTATGCCTTTCTGAGTCTACCTTATTTTGCTTAACATAATCATCTCCAGTTCATTCATTTTCCTGTAAATTACATGATTTCTTTCTTCCTTATGGCTGAATAATACTCCATTGTATATGCATACCACATTTTCTCTATCTATTCATCCACTCATAGGAATGATTCCATAACCTAGCTATCATGAATAGTGGCACAAAAAATATGGGCACACTTTTGTATGCTGATTCAGATTCCTTTAGGTACAGTCTCAAGAGTGGTAGAGCTAGATGATATGGTAGGTCTACTTTTAGTTCTTTGAGAAGCTTCTATACTGATTTCCATAGTTACTGAAATAATTGACAGAGTATAAGGGCTCCTTTCCAGAATCTTCACCAGCATTTGATGATCCCCCTGCCCCCATTCCCATGATAGCTATTCTGACTTGGGTGAGGAGGAATCTCAGTGTAGTTTTGATTTGCATTCCCTGGAAGCTAAAGATGTTCAACATTTTTCATATGTTTATTGGCCATTTGTACTTCTTTTAAGAACCATTTGTTCAGGTTACTTGCCCATTTATTGATCAGATAATTTGTTCTTTAGACATTTAATTTTTGAGTTCTTTATGTATCCTAATTATTAATCCCCAGTTGGATGAATGGTTGGCAAAGATTATCTCCTATTTTATAGACTTTCTCTTCAATCTGGTAATTATTTTTCTTGCTGTACAGAAGCTTTTTAATTTGATGCAGTTCCATTTTTCAAACTTGCTACTATTGTTCTTTTCAGAAACCTTTGCCTGTGCCTATATGTTGAAGGATCTTTTTCCCTATGTTTTCTACCAGTAGTTTCAAAGTTTCAGATCTTACATTAAGGTCTAGCAGCTTCCTGCCCTGTGCTCTTGTGGCATAGAGTCTGATCCTGTGTATAAAAATGCAGATACCATGACTGGATGCAAACATGACTCAGAATATCCAGACATTTTAAAGAACACTGTCCCAATTTATTTTGATCAATTTGCCTTCTTTGGTATATAAGAGTGACAAAAGTTTTTAAAAAATCTATGTCCAGATATCTCTAAGTTTTCTAAGTCATCCCTTAATTCATAGTACTTCTTCCAGAGATATAAAAAATAACGGTGTCTGTGTGCAATAGAAACAATGGTGCTCACCCAACTGGCCCCATGTTCTTATAGGTACCTTGTGCTTTGTGATTTGTTCTGGCCAGAGGTATGTGGGTAGAAATGACACGTGTTATTTCTAGATCAAAGCCGAGAAAAATTAGCTCTTGGTTTCCAGATGGTCTTTCTCGTGCCACAGTGAACCCTGAAGCTTCTTATGGAGAAGATGGAGACTTAATCAGCACATGGCTTCTGTGTGGCTAAGTAAAGCCAAGGTCCCAAGTGAGTCACAGTGTTGCATGAAATAAACTTTTGTTGGGTAAGTGTTTGGAGTTTGGGGGCTGCTTTGGCCACATCACAGCCTAGCATAGTCTCCTACAAGACAGTCCATGCAGCAGGCCATCACACCTTACACCTATTGAAATGAAGTACAGGCACACTCAGTGGCATGCTGGTAAATGCTTATCACCCAGTTCTCACACGGTGGAAGGATCCTGATTTGTACCATTTGACCTTTTTCTGTGGTGTAATACACCACTTTCAAATCAGCAGTGTGCCTTAACCAGCTTGCAAAGTATCTGAAAATGTTAACAGTTATTTCTTGTGAACCAATACGAATTGATTCCCACACAGCACCAGACATATACCACAAATATCTCTCTAGTTTTTCTCATAAAATGTTTCTTGATTTTTAAAACTCAATTTGATAGAAAATGTATCTCTCAATATATCATTTTTGGCTATGTTTTTACAGGAATGATGTATACATATATACTTAAAGTTCAATGGAAAAAAATTGTTTTTCAAGACAGGGTCTGACTATGTAGCCCTGGATGGTCTGGACTCACTAGACTGATCAGTTTTGCTTGCCTCTGCTTCCAGAGTGCTTAGGTATGTGCCACCATGCCAAGATCAATGGAAAATTTTTAACAAAGCAACCGATTAGGAAAGAAATATGATTAGTAGACAGAGTCATGTGCACACATTTAATAAGTGCACATAGTCAAATGTTTCTCTTGTGATTGATACTAAGAGAGAGAAGAACGCTGTTAACAACGGTCAACTCTGGTGATCGGCAAGCATTTTTAGCCATTGTACATTCTAGTACAGGAATTTGTTATTTATATATATCTTGTAGTAGTTATCACTCCAGAAATTCATTGGGTTTAAGGCTGATGTGTAACACATCATTTTTTCATTTCAAATAATGGAACTAGATTTCTAGTTAGCCTTGTCCTCAGAACATCTGCTTTTCAGTAATGGACCACTGTTATTGAGAAATATACACAACTAGGACACTGACCTCATGAGTTTCAGTGCATAACTTTAATGACATCTCTCTTGCCTACGTGGAGAACTTTCCATATAGTCCTTGGTGTTTAGTTAAGGTCCAGGTGGACAGTACTGCTGAAACAAGTAATACTTGTTTTTTTTAAAAGTATTTCGTCTATTATTTTCATTTTATGTGCATGAGTGCATTGCCTACATCTGTGTAGGTGTACCTGTATCATGCAATGCCCATGAAGGTCAGAAGGTGTCGGATGCCCTGTAACAAGAGTTATGGATGGTTCTTAACTGCCATATGGATGCTGGGAATTGAACCCAGGTCCTCTGTAAGAGCAGTCAGTGCTCTTAACCACTGAGCCATCTCTCTAGTCCCATAATGCGTATATTCTTAGCACAGTTTAAAATACATGGAATATTAGTTGCTGTCTGTTCTGAGATGAGAAACAGGGTAGAATCCATTACTTCTGATTCACTGAAGCAAAACAAACAAGGACCTATTTGGAGGATGGTTAGCAACCTTAAGTCACTCCAAGTCCTCAAATATCTTTCCTTTGGACCAAGACTTTCAACCTGAGCGCAAATCTGATCAGCTCAGATAAGACTTAGGCCATTCTTAGGATTCTTCCCAAAACTGAAGTCTTTCCCTATTTGGGTTATCTTGTCTAAGGTCAAGCTGTGAAGGAATCAGAAGGCTAGTTAAGCAAGCCCTCCCACCACAGTATACTTTCCTATCTCTTACAGAACCTCATACTTTGCTGAAAGAATTTTCTCCCTTAGTACTTTGGAAATACAGAATCCTAAAGAGTTCCTTAAATTCTTCACCATCTGATCCCTTAGAGGAGATTAAGATTACTAGTTGAGATAAAATCTTAAGAGAAAATATTATTGTTCTCTCAGGAAAATGTGTGTTTTAGAAAATATGAATCAAGCAGGTAAGAAGGGACTAAAACAAACATTATCTACTTATTAGATAGTGTATCTCATAGATCCCAGGATGCCCTTGACATTTAACCCAACAGGCTATAATTTATTGCCAACCTGGGGAGAGCTCAGTTCAGCCCATAGCTCTTACCTATTCTCACAGGCCTCTTAAAAGAGCTAAACAATGGATTTTAGAGCACATCTCCAGGCTTCTCTACTTTTCCACCATTCTTTTTTATTCAATAGATGAGACAGTATCAGTTCTTACCCCAGTGACACAGTGTGCCTGTTCAGGAAATACAGATGAGAACCTAGAATTTTCTGTCTGCTTTCATCTCCAGCCTTGTCTGTTTGAATGGTCATCTGCATCTTAGAATGACTGAGTCCCAGCCCTGCTGAATCAGAACATGCACTTTAATAGATCCCTAGGTGGTTCATGTGAACACTGAGAAATCTTATTTGCAGTGCTTGGGAAGCTAAGGAAGCTCTGAGGGCAGGTGTACCCTCTCCCAATGTTTCTAAACTGGGTGGTTAACAAACATCTGAAAGTATCGAGAGAAACTGAAGTGTTGTTTTTTTTTTTTTTTCCATTACTACATAAAGTTGGATGGAATTTCTCATAGCAATAGCTAGAAGCTAACTGGGAATGGCTGATAAGAGTATTAGCCTATTTTTATTGAGCCACTTCCCCAGGTCCTTAACATAATCTTTCACTTTATAGTTTATGCTGGGTTTACTGTGGGCCTGGAGTTCTCTTTGCATTTATAGGCTGTACACACACCCTATCCAAACTGTGTTAATCATCAATGCACATTTTATTGGTTGATTTTTGGACACATAATTTCAAATCAGAGATACTTTGATATTAAAAATAAATTCATATTGCTTAAAATACTGAATAGTCAAGCCGAGCATGGTGGCACACATCTTTAATCCCAGCACTCAGGAGGCAGAGGCAGACGGATCTCTGTGAGTTCAAGGCCAGATTAGCTGGGACTGCAGGGAGACCCTGTCTTAAAAAGACCGAAAAAAAAAATGCTGTATAGTCCTAGAATCATAACATCTCAAAAGTTTTTGTGCACTATTCATTCATTCATTCATTCATTCATTCATTCATTCATTCATTTGTAGTCATTGGGGTCTGTGCTGGATAGCTTCAATTGTCAACTTGACGCACCTGGGAAGAGGAACTTTAATTGGGGAATTTCCTCTCTCAGACTGACCTGTTGAATAAAGTGGGAGACTAAGTTGTTGAGTAGTGACAGAGCCCAGTCCACTGTGGATGGTATCACCCCCGGGGAAGGTGGTCCTGGGTTATATAAGAGAGCAGGCTGAGCACAGTCCAGGGAAGCAAACCAGTGAGCAGCATTCCTCTATTGGCCTGTGCTTCAGTTCCTGCCTCCAGGTTCCTTCCCTACTTAAGTTCCTGCCTGACTTCCTAAAAAGATGGACTGTGTCTTAGAAGTATAAGATGAAGAGCCAGGAGTGGTGGTACATGCCTATAGTCCCAGCAGTTGGGAGGCAGAGGCAGGCGGATCTGTGAGTTCAAGGCCAGCCTGGTCTACATAGTGAGTTCCAGGACAGCTGGAGCTATAGGGAGACCCTACTTCAAAAAGACAAA
>NW_008340588.1:6826851-6870913 GCF_000622305.1 Nannospalax galili
AAGTATACTATGAAATAAACCTTTTCCACCCCAAGTTGGTTTTGGCCAGAGTGTTTTATCATAGCAACACTATATAGTACAGGCTGGCCTAGAAGTTGCAGTCCTCCCTCCTCAACCTCCTAAGTAGGTGAAACTATAGCATGTTCCACCATATATATCTGGCTTCTCAATATCTTAAGTATACCTTTGCTACTGAAATTATCCCTAAACACCCTGTAACTGTCATATTACAATTTACATTTTTTAAAATTCCACTTACTTAATGTATTTGTATGTGTGGAGACTTGAGTGTCAAGCATGTGTATGGAGCTCAGAGCAACTTGTGAGAGTTGTTCTCTCCTTCCACCATATGAGTTCTAGGGATCAAACTCAGGTCATCAGATTTGGTGGCAAGCTCCCTTACCCAGTGAGCCATCTTGCCAGCCCATGTCATGTTAGTTTTTAATGCTGTAACATTTTAATGCTATAACTGTTTTCAGTTTTTAATGCTGTAAAAAAAAATACCTGACAAAAATTTAAAAGGGGGAAATATGTCTACTTTTTTTTTTTTTTTTTTTTTTTTTTGCTGGATGCTTTCAAAGCCTACTGTAAGGCAGTACATGAGGGCAAAAGGGCATAGCACAGCAAAACCGCTCACCTTGTGGTGGCCAGGAAACAGAGAGAAACTCAGATGAGCAGGGGCAAGATACACCCTTGAAAGACATGCCCTAGTGACCCACCTCCTCCATCAATGCCCCAAACATCTCCCACCCACCCCCATTAATACAAAATATGATTCCATCAATGGATTAACCCATTGATAAACTCAGAGTCCTTAAAAAGCTGCACCAGCTGGTGACCAAGCCTTTAACAACTGGCCTTTGGAAGACATTTCAGATTCAAACTCTAGCAATCGGTCATCTTTCCTCTTTTGAATGTGTGTAATAAAGTGGCACACGCCACCTTGTATATCAGTCTCTTCTAGTTTCGAATAACTACAAATAACTGAAGTTTTTTCTCAGGTTGAATTAAAATTTGTTACCCATTGGTGTTTGTAGCATCTCTTCACTGCAATTATTAATTCTACACAATCTTTCTCTTAGCAGGTTGATGTGTTCTTTCCTGTTAACTAGAAAACTTAAGAGCCAAACACAGAACTATAGTAGGGATCCAAAGGTTACCAAAAAATCAGATGAAAGCCAAGATTAGAAAGCAGTTCTAGCTTATAGTTCTCTTCACTACAGGGTCTGCTAGAAAATGCTGTTCTGCGACCAATACTGCCACCACCACCACCACACAAGTGAAAACATCAGGAGCTGGGAAAGATCATGAGGTCAGGGTGTGGTGAAAATCCAGAGACTGTGTCCCTCCCTTAATGGGTCAAACATCTGGCAAACATCCTGGGGTTGGGTTAGAGGCCAGAAGCCACCGTGGGGAGCTGATCTGTTCCCACAGAGGAGATTCAACTCCCTGGCAGCTGGCAATTTTCCTAGGTGCAATGGGTGTTCCTGGCACTCCATAAAAGTCCTCCTCCCCCTCCTCCGTCTGCGCTTTTTCTCTCTCCGCCCCCGCACTCCACACCCTACTGCACACACCCTCCCACTCCTACATCAATAAACCACTCCCTAACACACATTCTGCACATACATGCCCCCACAACTTCCTCTGCAAACACGCCCACGTAGCTCTCCCACGCACACCCTGGTAGCACAGGGCTGTCTGCGGCACATCCTCTCCACTGGCCTTCTCAGAGTCCCGAATGCTGTATGGAACAGACAGCACTTCCTCTTCTGCTTAATACCGTGCTGTTTTTCCGTCACCAAATCCCAGCCCTTCCCTCTTTGCTCCTTCCGCCTGGGAAAGCTGGCCCTGCAATCTTGCTCTGCACAATCGTCATCTGTCACCAGCAGACAAGTCATCAGCCCTGCATGTGTCTGCCTGCTCTGCAGCAAGGCTGAGGGGGGAAGGGAAGTTGCTGGCAGGCAGTTCTATTTCTGAAAACCACAAAAACTCGTTTTCCCTCCTTAAATTACTAAAGGAACTGTTCATTCCAGCTTTGAAATAGTCACCAGCATTCTTCCTTCCCTGTAACTGTGGCCAGGTTCCCCGATCCATTCTTTAGAGTCATCATGGGTGTCTCTGCAGAGGCCCCTCTCCTATCCGTAAAGGGCAATGGAAGAGGGGGCATAAAACGGTTTATGTCTAACAGGAACCTTCGATCATTTAAATGTACTCCAATTCGCTGGATTCTGTCAAAAGATAGAACATTATAAAAAATGGACAATCCATGAAATACAGCAGGCCCTGTCAGTTATAGTTCATCTGTGCTCCGCAGCACCTGCTACTAGGATGTAAAAGTAATCTAAGACGAATGATTTACCACAGTTGCCTGGATTTCCTATTATTTCTTGGTGAAGTGGATAATAGTTTAAATAAATAAACATTAAGAATAATGGAAACCCTGGGGGTTGGAGAGATAGCTCAGGGGTTAAGAGCACTGGCTGCTCTTGCAGAGGACCCGGTTTGGAGTCCCAGCACCCACATGGTGGCTAACAACCCTCCATAACTCCAGGATCCGACACCCTCGTCTGACTTCTGGCATTGCATTGTACAGATGCACTTACACATATGCAGGTAATACACGCGTACACATGTGTTCGCGTGTATTGCCTGCATGTAGGTAAGTGCACCAGTGTCATGCAATGCCTGCAGAGGTCAAAAGAGGCTGTCAGATCCCCTGGGACTGGAGTTACAGACAGTTGTCAGCTGTCATGTGGGTGCTGGGATTTGAACCCTGATCTTCTGCAAGAGCAACCAGTTTTCTTAACCACTGAGCCATCTCTCCAGCCCCTAAATGGATAACTTTTAATTAAGCAAATTTCTTGCTTACTGGCTTGTTTTTGTAGGTGGACTAGTGTATTGCCTGCATGTATTTGAGTGCACCCATGTTGTGCAATGCCACGGAGGTCAGAGGGGGTCAAAAGAGGGCTTCGGATTCCCCTGAACTGGAGCTGAGGATGGTTTGTAGCCACCATGTGGGTGCTGGGAATTGATCCTGGGTCCTCTGCAAGAGCAGTCAGTCCTCTTAACTGCTGAGCCATCTCTCCAGCCCTCAATAAATATTTTTAAATAATGTAAGTCCTTTATTCCTGCCTTATTGACATGACTTAAAATTTTTTCATTACACTTATTTATTTTGTGTACACACACACACACATAGGTACCACAGCACATGTGTAGAAATCAGAGTACAACTTTCAGGGGCTGGCTCTCTCCTTTCATCATGTGGGTTCCAGGGATTGAACTCATGTCATCAGGCTTGGCAGCAAGCACCTCTACCCACTGAGCCATCTTGCCAGTACAATACCATGACTTTTTTTTCCCTGTCATGACTTTTTACTAACAGCTTCTATTTACATGAAGTAAATATTGAATAGTCTACACGTTGCATTGAACAATAAACAAGCAAGATAGATACTGTTTCTGTTCACCGAAAATTTGCCATCTTAAAGAGACATATATTCATATATATGTGTGTGTTTATATATGCGATTAGCCAAAACCAGCTTTAATCGTTCTCTTTGAATGTTAGAAGTTCAGCGGGACCCTGTTTTCTGAAGAATAAAGTCCTGATATAAACTTGGCATCCTAGAACCTAGCATTCTGAGTCTGACACAACTTTTCTACTCTAAGCTCTACTTATCCCACCAACATTGCCGTCTACCCACTGGACTCATTCTCAAACATAGCCTGTGCTTTTCACACTTGAGGCCAGGGGCCCTGTCGTTTCCCCATTGTATCCTTCACAGTTCGCAGCCCAGCGCATTATGCTTTTCTTGCTATACAAGAGTTTGCTGAAGGTAAGCTTCATAAGAACAAGGCAGGTATAATTAGGGCACAGTTAGAATTTGCAAAGCTCATTGAATAAAGAAAAGGAATGTCTTTTGCCTATAAAGTGCCCACTTTATGCCTATATTAAGCTTTTGCCCTTCAAGCATTCTTATTTGACTGTTTTTCCGTTGCCACAATGGCCCAACCATGTCAATATATTTCATGGCTCTAGGATGTGCTTATTCAGCTTCATGTGTCCAGAATTTGCAAAGTCTGGGACTGGGTTTTACCTAGGCTAACAGGTTGCTAGCACCACCCATCTCCAAAACACTCAGGAAACAAGTAAGTTTGGCACAAGTAGAGACTGGAAGCACACCCCCCATAACTAGTTAAGTCATCTATCTTTAGGGTATAAAGAGAGAGTAGCTCCTGGAACCTCCCCTCTCTCCCATCTTCTTGATGTTTGGCTGTTTTCTTGTTTCCTGTCTAATTTAACAAGAGTAATGTGGGTTTTTTTTCCCCAGAGGATTCCTTCCTATCAATGAGCCTTGAAAACTGATGTTGAGTCTAGAGACCATTGTTTCCAGCCCCATGGTTCAGATAATGTGAGTCTCAGTCACAAATGCAACCTGATTCTACAGGTTGCCAATCACTTTCCATGGCAATGAACACCATAACGTCATTCAGCTAGGTGTGGTACACAACTACAATCCCAAGGCCAAGGTGGGGTTTGCTTGACTCAGTGCTCAAGACCAGCTTGGGCAACATAGCCTGACTCTGTTTTGGAAAAAAGAACAAGGAAGCCAAAAAAAGCAAAAATAACAAAAATTAAAACATAAACTAGAAACTCTTCACAATAATTGTGACTGTGTCACTGAAATTCATACATGATTTCTAATACTCTCTTTAACCGGGAACTTCAATTCCTGCCTTTCCCTCCAAAAAAACAATTTTAAAAACCTGGAATTAGGTGACAGCAATTGTAATCTAATTTCATCTATTTGACTACTTTTAGCTAATCCTTAGAGGTATAACGAACTGGAAATGGTTCATAAGACAAACATGAAAAAGATCTTGAAAACTCTACACACTGGACAACTGGATTATGAACTTATGAGAATTTAAAAAACATACTTTTAAACCTTTAGCATTATATTACGAGGAAAGTCTAAACTCAGTAAACTGAAAACAAAAGTCTATTACACCAGATACTTTAGATTTTGAAGTGACAATTGAACAAAGCTTTGCAGCACTGAGATGGGGCCGTGTAGAAGGAAGGAGGGATTACTGTTGGGAATGCTAAATGGACAGTCTGGCAGCTACTGCTAAGAGTCCAGAAAATACTTTAGCTGAAGCCCACCACCAACAGCAGGATGGGCGATGGCTGTGGGGAATGGGATTTCTTTCCAGGGAAATGAAAATATCTAAAATTGATTTTTATGATTGATCCACTACTCCACAAATACACTAAAGCCATTGAGTTTCCAGTTTTAAATGGGTGAGTTGTATGGTATGATATGTAGCTGTATGAAGTTGGAAGGGAGAGGGAAGGAGGGGGACAAGAGGGGAGCAGAGAATGAATGAGAATGTTGGAGTTTGAGAATTTCCTGCATCTGACTTATCTAATCTGACTCATTCCACCCCTGTTTTGAAACCATGTTTCCCCCTTTCATAAGCATGTGAGTCTCAACTGCTCTCTGGCATCTTAGAGCCAAGAAAAATGAAAAAGGTACTTGAGTTCATGAGCATTCTGAAGAACAAGCAGAGACTTGAATTGCAAGCTGCAGTACCTTTGACTCAATTTATTTCAGTTTACCTTGCAACCAGTTTAAGAAAATAGAGATTTTGTAGTAAGAGTCAATGTGAACTTCAAGAATCTTAAGTTATATACACAATGAGGTAAGTAGCAATCATAAGTAAAATCAGGCCATAAATTTCCAGGACAAGAAAAAGATAAAGATAGGGAAAACCACTGGGTTTGTACCTGCTCTGAACCTCCCAGCTAGACAACACGAGGCAGACCACTAACCATTCCAAGCTTTTCTCTCCTTTCTAAAATGGAGGACTTCATAATACAATTGCCCCCACTTATCCTTGGGGACGCATACCAAGATGTCCACAGTGGATTCTTGAAACTGTGACTAGTACCAATCCCTACATATACTATGTTTTTTTCCTATTCATATGTGTCTATGACAAAGTTTATGCCTTAATAAAATTACTAGCATTGTTAGTTTCACATGTCGGGTCTGTTATAAAAAAGTAAGAGTAACTTGAACATAAGCAAGACAAGGCAGGAGCAGTCTTTCTGATCACTCAGACAGCTTCTAGGTGACTAACAGGTGGGTCACATATACAGTGTAGAAGCACTAGACAAAGGGATGATTCATATCTTGGGTGGGACAGAATAGGACTGAACAGGAGTTCATCAGTATACCCAGAAAAGCATACAATTTAAAACTTATGAATTCTTTATTCTTGGATTTTTCTGTTTAATACTTTTGGACCACATACCATGAAACCCCAGATAAGAGGAGACTACTATATACAACACTGTGGTGAATTTTAACAATAATGTACACAAATGTCTATCACAAAGATGCTTTAATGAATGGTAGTTATTATTGCATAGGTTGTAGATTGAGGCTCTGCTATTGGTCCAACATCTTATGCATGTCCTTGAACTCAAGAAAACTTTTAGCAATCAAGGTTTATTAGGCTAAATGGGAATGACAGACAGTTCCTACATCTTGGTGGCTCCAAAATTCTAAAGATTTATTTCTCACTCTATTTGCAGATCCATCACAGGTTAGCTTGGGTCTCTGCTCTGTCCTAGCCTTACTCTGGAACACAGATTCAAAGAGCCAATAGTACCTGAAATGTTTTCAGTCACATGACAATGAAGAAAAAAGGAATGGCAAAGCTACACAGACTTTTAAAAGAATTTGTATGTCTGAGTGATTTGTCTGCATTTATGTAAGTGCACCCTGTGTGTGTAGTGCCCACAGAGACCAGAAAACGACATTGGATCCCCTGGAATTGGAGTTTCAGATGGCTGTTAGCACCTATGTGGGTGCTAGGAACCAAACCCAGGTTCTCTGCAAGTGTTTTAACTGCTAAACCATCTTTCTAGCCCCAACTCTACACAGACTTTTAAAACATATGCCTGGGAATGACACCTTATTTTGGCTTCCATTTCATTGACTAAAACAAGTCACAGGCCATATCTATTTTCAAGGGGAGAAGGCACTTCCAATATGTGAATAGAAGATGAAAAAGCAAGATATTTCTGAACTGCTTTAATGATGCAATTTTATGAAGGAAATATTTGTAGTCTCAATCTTAAAGAATAAATAAGGAATCTGAGGCACAGGAAAAAAATTAGAATTTGCCTACAGCTATACAGTTAGAAGTGACAGAAAAAGAGATTCAGACCCACATCCTGATTGTCCTGTGTTATTTCTGGTCAGACTCTGAAGACTGAAAATATTCTACCTTCAAGGATATGTGAAATTGTCTCCCACCCTACATTTGTAGAAAAAAGATGTACATTTCCTTTGGGAACCAATTGGTAACTGCCTTCTCAGAAACCAATTTGGAACAAAAACTAAGAACCAGAAAATGTTCACACACCCTTTAACCTAGTAGTGACCCTAGTTCTGAGAATCCCAAGGGAATTATCTTCCAAAAATTAAAAAAAGAATTATTCATGAAAAAAAATCCATGATGGCATTGTTTATAATGGAGAAGGGCTAGAAAGAGTCCTCATTTTTGGGAAGAAGAGTTAAGTAAGTTATTGACTACACAATCAATGAATTGTTGTAAAGCCAGTACTTTAGAATTATAACCATGTGGCAATAGGGTTTTTTGTTCTTTTTGAGTCAGGGCCTCCTTGTATCCCCAGCTGGCCTGGAACTTGATATGTAGACCAGGCTGGCCTTGAATTCACAGAGATCTGCCTGCTTCTGCCTCCCAAGTGCTGGGATTAAAGGCTTGTGCCACCCTGCCTGGCATATGGTAATACTTTTTATTTTTTAAAATATTTTGTTTATTATTTTTATTATATGTGTATGAGTGTTTTGCCTGCATGTAGGTAGGTGCACCCAGAGGGTGTTAGATCCCCTGGAACTGGAGTTATAGACAGTTGTTATCTGCCATGTCAGTGCTGGGAATCAAACCCGGGTCTTCTGCAAGAGCAGCCAGTGCTCTTAACCACTGAGTTATCCCTCCAGCCCTGTGGTAATACTTTTTTAAACCTCTTGATGTGGGGCTGGAGAGATGGCTCAGCAGTTAAAAGCACTAGATGCTCTTGCAGAGGACTGAGATTCAGTTCATAGCTCCCACCATGGCTAACAACTGTCCATAACTACAGTTCCATGGCAATCACACCCTCTTCTGTCCTCTGTGGGCACTGCACAACACGGGTGCACTTATATACATGCAGACAAAGTATTGATACATATAAACTAAAAATAATAAGTGAAAAAGTAAAATAAAGCCTCTTGATGCAAAGTTAAGTTAAAAGCAAAATAAGATTTTTAGTATTACTATATTGCAACTATGCAGTATGTTTATGTACCACACTACAAACCTGCCCTTTTTCTTCCTAGCAACAAAGCCCACACCTCTAGGTTCAGCTGGCCACAGAGATACCAGCTAGTTTTGCCACTCAGTGAGCTTCAGGTTCAATGGGAGACCCTGTCTCAAAAACTAAGGGAGTGATAGAGAAGACACCTGACATCAACCTCTGGCCTCCGTATGCACATGCACATACATGCATACAAACAGGAACACATACACACACATATAACGCACACACACAAAGAAAACGTTGCTGCTAAATTTGTTGAATACTTACAATATGCCAGCCAGACACTGTTCTAAATACATATTTGTCTATGGTCATGCCACTCTAAACACACCCTGTCTCATCCAAGTACATATATATGAATTCATTTACTCTTCCAAAATGCCATCATGATAGGTACAGTCATCATTATCATCACCATCATCATCACCATCGTCGTCATCATCATCATTATCATTATCATCATCATCATCTTACAAAAAAAGAAAGTTCAGGGGCCATACAGTCAGCCTCAAAATTTGAGTAATTTTTTATTCCTTAATTGGCAGATTGGCTTTTTGTGAAGTGAATTGCATGGTAGTTACTAAGTCATGTTGTGAAGACTGCTGGTTACTTACCAAAATCACTCTCTCTTTTTAAAATGAATAGCCATGCTTTAGCTATGAGCAGTCATGTGACTAAGGTCCACTCCATGAGACCTAAATGGAAGCAGAATGGTGATTCATGGGAGGTCTCCATAATAGGAAACTCTCAGTCTCTTCTTCTCCTCTATCCTGCCCCTTGGGGTGTGGCTGTGCTCCCCAAGGATACCAATACCTTAGCAATGGAAGAACAGCAGCTAGAAGTCACCAGGAACCCTGACAATAGTGAAACCACTGAGATAGGCTTTCTCCAGAATTTTACTTGCAAGAGGGTAATGATTAATTGTTTAGACAATTTTGGAATTTCTATTTGTAGCTGAACTTTTTCCCAACACATTTATAAACCTAGGGGCCATTCATAATCCTAGTGTTACATGATTTCCCTGTAGACTTGGAAAGCCAAGGCCCTGGTGAAAATTCAGCAAGTCATTCTTCTGTATTCTCAAGGAATTTGTTCCAAGACACCACTGCCTCCAAACTCCACCACGCCTCATGGACACCAAAATCTATAGATGCTTGTGTCCCTTATATAAAATGGTATAGGACATTCATGCAACCTATGAACATCTTATATACTTTAAACCATCTCTAGATACCTAATACAACGTAGTTCGTAAATAGCTATTATATTGAATCATTTGGGGAACAATGATGGGAAATGAGCAATCTGCTATATTTAGAAAAAAAGGTTGCCAAATATTTTCTATCCATAAAGTGCATAGGCAAGTCCTGGAGAGAGATGGCTCAGTTGGTGAAGTGCTTGACATCCAAGCATGAGAACCTGAGTTAGGGTCCCCAGCACCCATGTAAAAAGTTAGGCATGGTGTATGCCTGCAATCCAGTACTGGGTATTTAGAGACAGGCAGATCCCTGGAGCTTGCTAACCAACCAATCTAGCCAAATTGGTGAACTCCAGGTTCAGAACCTATCTCTAAAAAACTAAGGTGGAGAGCAATTGAGGAAGACACATGACAATGACATTTGGCCTCCATGTGCACATGCACATGTGTATATATCCTCAAACATACCCTCTCTCATACACACATTCATAAGCAAACAACTGAGACTATGGGTCCCATTGATTTTTAAGAACACCCACTGAGGATAGTCTTTCCCAACATTTTTCATGACGTGGCACTTAAAGGGAACCACATTTGTTCAGTTCTGAATAAAACAATTTGGCTGCTCTTGGTTTGCCCAAAGACTACTGAGCTGGGGGCCAGCTTACTGCAAGACCTATGAGGCTCAACTTCTTTACCCCCTACTCAGAACCCAGCCCCACAGCCCATCTTTAGCAGCATTCTTCTGTGGGTGTCCCAGTTCTAACCACTGTTCAAAAAATTTTTCAATCTGGAACACTTCAAAGGTCATTAAAGAAGCTAAGCAAGTAAACTGTGTATTGCATCTCACTGTTGGGAAAAGGGTCTCACTGGAAGGCCAGGCAAATGACACAATGGCCTTTCTTATTCCACAGAGGAGACTTAAAAATGACTTCACTATTCACATGTACACTGATATATAGAAGGTGTAAGAGAAGGATCTCTGGAGTCTAGGGGAAGAGAAACTTCAAAGAATTAGAGTAGGGGTTATTGAAAACCAGGGCCCGGCTTTGCCCATGAAAGGAAAGGCAGGAACCTTCACTGATCATTTTAAATTTATCAGGAGTTCCAAAAAATGTTCTCTCATTTACCCCTTTCTCCCTGTAAGGAAGATGTTAATGATTTTAAAGGTCACAAAACTGCAAACAACAGAAGTAAAATTCAAAGCCCTTTCTAAGTGTCATCATGCCACCTCTGCAAGTTCCCAAAATCAAATGGTTTAATGATTACAGTAAAGACCAACTCACTTTCCCAATGAAAAACACTTCCAAATAGATTTTTGTTCTTCTTCTTGTTGTTGGTTGGTTGGTTTTGAGGCAGGGGTCTCATGATGTAGCCCTGGCTGGCCTAGAACTTACTCTGTAGACCAGGCTGACCTCAAATTCATAGAGATCCACCTGCCTCTGCCTCCCAAGTACTTGGATTAAGGATGTGTGCCACACCTGGCTCAAACTTTTTCCTTAGGTTTTAGGACGATTACCTCCATATCTAAAAAATTATATATATATATAAATATATAGTCATTTTTCCTCCTAACATTATTTATATTCTCACATGTTATAATTGTTCCAGTTTTAAAAGTTCTATTGCTCAACAGTCTTAAAAGGAACAGCCCCTTTCCCTGAGCAACCTGAGAATTCCAGTTCTGTTTGCATCGCTCAAGACAAACTCATTCGACTCACCTAGCTGTTTCTCTTGGGTATTTATATCCACATTTTTAACTACTATTTCTTGATTTTTGAGTTCCAGATATTATCTATGACTTCCTTCTATGGAAGATGTAGATTTAGTCCATATCCTCTTCTATTCTCCCAATATATTTATATCACAGTAACATATCTGTTGTTATTATTGAATTTTAACATTTACTTAATTAGACATTTATTTAAGATAATGTAAATAACAAGTCCCTACCCCTAACTGAGGAGCTACTGACAGTTGATGGTTTCTCAGAGAGGGAGAATCGCTTTTCTTTAAGGGTGTAGCCCCTGGTAGGTCAACCACTCTCCAAGTGGATAGCCCCACACCCATGAGTAAATAAATGGGCAGCACAAATGGGACTCAGTGGGTTATTATAAACTAACAAGCAAGAGGACACAAAGTTGGGAAGGGTGGGGTGGTGGGGATAGATCTGGAAGGAATTAGGGGGAAGAGTAAGGGTTGAGTATGATAAATGCATTGTATAAAATTCTCAAAGAATTAATAAAAATATTGAGCAAACAAAAAGATAATATAAATACTATTCATGGTCGAGACATATAATATATTCTTACTGTACTACCTTTTGGTATGGATTTCTATTTTCTCTGGAATTAATAGTTCTCTTGCTGCATCTCTGTTTCCCTTTTCTGAATCTCTCATGTATTCATCTCTGTTCTCTCCTCACTTTGTGCTCAGATTCATGAAGCATTCTACGTATTCCTTTCTTGTCTCTGAGACATCCTTACTGGAAGTCTGTGTCTATTTGCATCAATCTAAACCTCTTTCAGAACTGCTATGCTCAAATCACCTTCACAATGATCATACAGATTTCCCTCTTCACCTCTAATGTAACAGATCCCGTTCTTTTTTAGCTCTGATGTCTTCCCCTTTCCTGTTCTTCCTCCTCATTTTTCTAGATCACATCCTGCAGTAGCTTCCTATAAAAGAAGACATGAAAGGTAAACTTTCTGAATTCTTCTGTGCCTGAGGGCATCTTTATTCTGTCTTCATACTTGTTAGTTTGCCTGGGTATCACATTCTAGACAATCTGGTTTCTCTTCAGATCATATCAGTCTTTCACTTTTTACATATTTGAGGCTTAAAAATTATCTCATAGGGTCAGGCCTATAAAATAGGCTGCACACCTTTAATCCCAGTGCATGGGAGTCAGAGGCAGGCAAATCTCTGTGAGATCAAGGCCAGCCTGGTCTGCATAGTGAGTTCTAGGCCAGCCTGAGATACGAAGAGACATTGTCTCAAAATATTTTTTTCATAATTCTTTAGGCTTTGCTCACTAGTTCTTTTTAATCTAATATAGAAATTGAGAAGTCTGATGTATTTTGATTTCTAATTTTAGCATAAAACTTGATAGAAAGTGTGAAGAGGCATGAGTCTAATTAGGAAAGCAGTATATGAAGTGGTTAACTGGTTCTAAATTGGCAGGCTGGCCTTGCCCAAGTCTTATCGCTGGTTGCTCCCTGGACTGAGGGAGACTTTATGGAGTCAGCCTGTCTCCTCTAGTGCCCTAAGATAGCTTGTCTGCCTGAGAAAATTATCTTGGGAGAGGGACTCTCAAAGACACTAGACCCTGGCATGGAGTTATCTCTTGCAGCTGTGTGCAGCAGAGTTCCTAGAAAAATCCAAACTACTGGGGCTGGAGAGATGGCTCAGTGGTTAAGAACACTGGTTGTTCTTGCAGAAGACCTGGGTTCAAATCCCACACCCACATAGCAGCTAACAACTGTCTGTAACTCCAGTCCCAGGGGATCCAATAGCCTCTTCTGACCTCCGCAGGCATTGTATGACACAGGTGCACTTACCTACATGCAGGCAATACATGAATATACATAAAAAATAGATAAATAAAATAAATAAATAAATAAATAAATAATAAATAAAATCCAAACTGCTCTCACTTTCAGTGCAGATACCCTTATTCCATGGAAGGATTTATCAGCCCTTTGTTGTGTTCCTTGAATAAAGGAACACATTCCTTGTCTGTTGTAGATCTGGCTCTGACTCTTATTTCTAAACTTTAAATTCCTTCCTTTTTATGCTTTCCTAAATCTAACAAGACTCTTTATTCTTTTCCTGAAACATTTAAAATGATCTTATTTCAATGTCCTAGCACTTCTTACTAATGTGCTTTGGTGTGGGCCCTTTTAACTCTGTTGTGCTAAGTTCTTGGTTTCAATTTTGAAATTTATGACCTCCAGTTCTGAAAACTTTTCCTGTATTTTTTTTCTCCATTTCTTCTTTTCCTTGAGATCTTTCTATACAGATATTTCTAGTCAGATATTATACCTACTGGATTGACTAAGTCTTATGGTTTATTTTTCTGATCATTCATCTACTGGTTCTTCTGGTTCTATTTTTGGTGGGATTCCTTCACTTTATCTTCTAATCCTTGTACTGAAGTTTTTTAAATTATAGGTTTAGTTTCGAAGACTCTTCTCTTTTTAGTTTTTTTACATTTATTTGTTTTGTTAGCTAGTTGTGTGTGCGTGTGTGTGTGTGTGTGAATGTGTGTGTGTGTGTGTGTGTGTGTGCGTGTGTGTGTGTACAGATAGCCAGGGTACACATGTGGAGGTCAAAGGACAAATTGGAGGATTCATTTGCTCCCTCCACCATGTAGGTCTTGGGAATCAAGCCCAAGTCATCAGGCTTGGCAGCAGACAGTATCCTAAGGATACTTTCTTCTCTTCAGCAGTGCTAGGAATTGAACCCAGGGTCTCATAAACGCTGTGCAAGTGTTCTACCTCTGAGCTATGCCCCCCATCTCTGTTTTTCTTAACTAGTTTTTTATCATAGCACCCTGTCTTTATTTAATAGATAGAAATCTGATCATTTTGAGGCTACTACGAGTGCTTAATAGCATTTTTCTATTTTCTGAAGTTGTAGTCAGTATTTTGTTTTACGCAGGAGTCCTCTTTCAATTTGGAGATGTGCTTATTTACTTGTTGGTCTCCTTTTGTTCACACATATTTATGAATGGGATAAACAGTTGATGAGGGTCTTTGTGTGGGTGGATGGGGTTTATAGAGTGCTGAGCTTCACTTCAGGATGGTAGAGAAAATATTTTGTCTCTTCTCAGAGTCTGTTTAGCTTTTACAGAAAAAAATTCTCTAATTTCTTGCCTGGGGAAGGTACTCTAAAACATTTTTAATGGGAAAAAATATTTTCCATCAAGTGTTAGTCAACACACACACGTGTCCACACACATGCATGCAAAAGACTTCCATGAAACAATATTCACTTTTTCTCCATATTGTATAGTCTGGTATTTTTGGTCAGGTCTACTGAGTTCTATTTGTTCATGTCTGCTACAGACCCTGTGGTACAGCAATCAGATCTTCCTCAACGAGGGGACCGGTGGCTGACAGCGCTGCTGGGGCACAATCCTTAGTATCAGATTTCAGGGGTTATCTCATGCTAAGCTTCCTTGCTCATTCTTCTGTGGTCTCATCCTTCATGGGGGAAATATTACTTTTTAAGACTGCCTTGACAAATAACACATTCCAAGTGGTTTAAACAATATAAATTTATTTTCTCACAATCTTGGTGGCTGAATGTAGGAGTAAGTTGTTGGTGAAGTTAGTTTCTCCAGAGGGCTCCCTCTATGGCTTGTAGACGCCTGCCTGTGTGTCCTCGTATGAACTTTACTCTGCATGTATTCTTTATACTGGTATTGTTTTCCCTCCTTATAAGGACACCAGCTTTGGGGATTAGGGCTCCACCCTAAGAGTTCTACTTTAACTCTGTCACTTACTTTAAAACTTTTACTATGTTCTGAAGTACTGGGACTTCAAGATAGGAGTTTTGGGGCCACAACAGAGGATAAAGACCTTGGTCTCATTTGGGATATAATCCAAAGAACCACTCTACCTTTAGTGCAAAGTCATTGGGCTTTGCACCACAGCTCTGCTTCACCGGTTGTCCAATTCTTCAGTTTTCCATTGATGTTAATCCTAAGGGTATCCCCCTAATAAACATTCTAAACTCTCTATAGCCATCTCAAAGTCTGTTTCCTGGAGAATTCAACCCAGGAAAAGGTTGATTATGATCCACTAAACTGATTTCACAATCCACTAATCATAACTGGTTTCATAATTCATAGTTGGAAAACACTGGCCTAAGGGTTCGTTGCCTGATGAACAGAGCTGTGTTTGTGTGGCAGAGGGAAAGCAAAGATCATGCAGCAGCCCCAGCTCAGTTTTGGATCCTCTCATGGTTACACCTCACACCTATCCTTTCTTCTGTCAGGCCTGATGCCCAGGTTTTGCCTACTGTTTCCTGAGAATAAACCTCTTTATCTCCTGGGGCAGGAGGGAGCAATGAGTGTGGCTACTGATTTTCTGTGCTTAGGGCATAGGAAGAGCTGTCTGCTCCATTCATAAACTTTCAGCTTATCTCAGACTTTGTTTGTACCTCACGCCCTCTCGCTGTCCAAATTCTGTTCTTCCAGTTTCTTCACAATGGAATGTTTTGTTTATAGCTAGCATGCAGCTTTCTTTCCCATTAAGACTGTTAACCCTCCTCCAGTCTCCTCAAGTAAATATTTTATGTTAGTCCATTTTCTGTTGCTATAACAAAATACATGAGAACATCATGAAGAAAGAGGTTTATTTAGTTCACGGTTCTGGAAGTTCTAGGGCATGGTGCTGGCTTGTTGGGGCCTACTTGCTACATCACATCATGGCAGATGGCATCATAGTAGGATCCATTGTGGCACACAGTGAGACAAGAAGTGGGAAAGCAGAAAAGGGTAGCTCTCTAAGGGTCCCTCCCATAGGAGCTGTGATCTGACAAGAACTAAGCTAATTCCTTCTCAAGACAGTGGCTCCAAGTGTTACAGTAGTTAAAAACAAAATGAAACAAAAGTGTAAAGAAAACTGGTCAAGAAAGTAAAATCTCTGGCCTGGAGGAAGACCCAACTTCCCAGTTTTACCAGATCAGTCACCTGGTTGGTCATAAGACTACCCATAGAAAGGCAGATTCACCTTAAGCCATACAAAAGAGATAGGTGATATTCCTAGTGTATTAATGAGTTGGTGAACTTTCCCTGGCTAGAATCCCCACCCCTACCACAGTACTTATGGACCCAGCCACAGACATGAAGCTTTCCTTCAGCCTGCCTGCTTTTCTGAATTCTTCAGAAATGTATACTCTCTCCTTTTCTTCTTTATTATCTCTTTTCTAACCATGCTTTCTCTAATACTCTGGGCTGCCCCAACATCTTGTTTTTCTTTACTTTTTCTCTAAAGTGCCCTTCTCCCAGCCGTGTGGCTGCTAGTCCACCACGTGCCTAACCTCCATGCAGGCTATAAACCAGCATGGCTTCATAGCTTTTTTCCTTCCTCCTTCCATTCTCCTCCTCAAGGCAGTTGCTGAG
This sequence comes from Nannospalax galili, assembly GCF_000622305.1. NCBI lineage: Eukaryota > Metazoa > Chordata > Mammalia > Rodentia > Spalacidae > Nannospalax > Nannospalax galili. The sequence continues at coordinate 6,843,583 of NW_008340588.1, forward strand.
ATTTACAACTTTCCTGCACTGAGAATTTTTTTTTAAATGCTAAGAAAATTGTCCTAAAGCTTACGTTTGAGTCCATTTTAAAATTCTGTTTATGAATGAGACTAAGAATCCTGAAAGGGGATCCCATTTTTCCCCGTATTAGCAACCAGTAAGGGACCCCCAAAATTCCAGTAACACAAGAACCCAATCACACCCTCCACCCCAATCTCCACCTCTTAAAAAGTCCCATCTTCCTACATCATTACAGTGAAGACCAGCTTGCAGCACCTGAATCTTGGGGAGATATATACAGACCACCAAACATTGATTTCATCCACTTATACTCTGCCTCCTGGTCTATTAAGGGGACAAGTATGCTTATGTATTTCTGCCATATTTAGCTAGAAATTAGCATCTTGGAGCTTGGTGGCAGTCATGTAACCACAGTGGCTATGAGATGCTTCTTACTTTTGCACCTTTTTATATGAGGGTTTTTATGTGAGGAGCTTTGCTTTATATAAAGATATAAAGTTAAATCACACAGAGATTTGTTGGAAAGTCCTGATGAGCCAAGAAGAGTTTTAAGGTTAAATATGATACAAGGGGAGCAGATTAAGTTGTTGGAAATTAAAGGAAAGAGTAGTTATGTTCAAAACAAAGAGGAAAATAAAGGAGGATGGAACATGGAATAAAACTGGTCCTAGAGCTAAGGGCCAAGAGGAATCGTCAAGGATAGCAAATGATTTTCTAACTGTGGATCCGTTGTTACTATATGCCAAACATGGTGCTATACTTTACAGAGATAAAAGAGGAAGAGAAGCGGTCGCTGCTCTCCCTTGAAGAGTTTGCATCAACTCTAAAACAAAAATATATACAAATGCAAAATCAGTTGAGCATCCTTCAAATCCACTATTTTGTTATGTATCCTCTGAAAGAGATTAGTAATGTTGTAAAATTGATTCTGTTCATATCACGTAATCTGAGCTTCTCAAAAAGACAAAAATAGTTGTCATGGGGGCTGGGAGATGGTTCAGAGATAAAAGCCCTTGCCATGAAAGTGTCAGGATGGAGTTTGGATCTCCAGAACACACATGAAGCCAGATGCAGTATCCCACATCTGTAATTTCAGTGTGTGTTTTGGAGAATGGGAGGCACAGGACCCACACCCTAGATGGTCCTGTGACTTCCACACGTGCTATGGCGTGCGTGCACCCACATTTACACATGAACACACACATACATGTCATACACATGCACAAAAAAGAAAAAATTATAGTTGCCACAAATGGGAAGAAACTCCAGCAATATTCTGCAATCTTTAGACTTTGAATACTGACAGGGTTCAGGAATGTATTATCCACTGTGGACTGTCAGGCATAGTGATATTTAGGGAGATTCGGAGGAAACCCTTCTAAGAGCCTCAACAGCGCACAAAGCGGCAGAGATGGGCTCCTTGCCCACCCTGGGCCAACGCTCCACTGAGCAGGAGGCTTTGGCAGGGCTTGACGAATGGGCTGGTTCTTTTTTCTGGTGCTAGCTCTGAAATTGCTCTGGTATAATTCACTGCCAATTAATCTTGTCAGGCAGCCTGCTGATGCCAGCTATGGCTCAGACACCCTCATCCTGAATAACCACCCCAATGAGCCTTTGTCTCCTTGGGGCACTCATTCACTGCAAAATGTGAGTAAAATATTTTAATTTGGACAAACCATAGGGCATCTGTTCTCCCTGAAAAAAGCTACAGCGCTCAACGTGTATATACATTTTGATAGAGTTTTCAAAAATAGAAAAATCCAATTTTGAACATGAGGGAGTTTTGGAAAAGCCAATTTAAGGATAACTTCATCAGCTACTCATTGTGTGTAAAGCTTGTGGATTAAAGAAAAAAGAAAAACATAATGGTCATCAGGAAAAAAATTGCTCTTCTTTTCCTCCCTAGATCGGAACCGTGCTGGGTCTGCTGAGCCGTGGGAGTGTGGATATGTGTACCTGTGTGAAGGAGAGGGGTGCGTGAGTTTGTGGGAGAAAGACTGAGAGGGTGGGAAGTGGGTGCGGGTCACTGAGCCAGCGTGGGAGGAGGCTGGGCGCTGAGTCAGCCGGAGGCGGGCAGGTATGTGTGGGCGAGAAAAGCAGAAGCCGCACAGCTAACTTTGCATGTGAATGTCTTAAGGAAATAGTCCCAAGCACTTAAAAAAGGGGGGTTAGAAAAGTAGTAGGGATGTCAAGAGGAGTAGCAAAGCTTGGCTGTTAAGACTGTCTAACAGCCTAATGGTCTAAAATTCTTAAACTATGGTTTTCAGACTATGTGTTTTTTCAGCCCAGGAATTGATGGTGGACCCGCAGATATCAAGGGCAGAGCACTTTTTCTGTCTGTGCTCTCTTGTCAAAGTGATCTTAGAGTTGCTTCTTAAACAACAGGGACTCAAGGCAGCGTGGAAGACAGCCTCCACATGAGCTTCAAGTTTCCAACCAAAATAAGCCTGAAAGTCCTAGGAAGAAAGTGCCCCTTCCCTAGATTTATTACTAAAATGATTTCTATTTGTGGGATTTTTCAGAATCTGTATTCAAGTCTGAGGGGGCATGGTAACATGAGGCTGAGAGGGAATCATAGAAATCCTCTGGAATGCCCGCATATGGTCTATTGATTGAGGTGCAGAGAGCTTGAAAGGACCTAGCCATGGAGTGGAGGGGGCTCTATAAAGTCTGATGGATCAAACACTCAAAAGCAAACATGAGCGGGGCATGGTGGTGCACACCTGTAATCCCAGCGTTTGGGAGGTAGAGGCAAAAGGATCAGGAGTTTCAGGCCAGTCTCAGGTACATAGGGACTTTGAGGCCAGCCTGGGCTACTTAAGACTCTCTCACTGCCAATGCCAACAAAACTCCAAACATGGATGAAATGCAAGGGTGCCAGCTAGGCTTTACCCATAGCACCCTTCAGGAGAAAAAGAGGGTGTGAGCCCCTTGGAGGCAGAAGCTGGGAATGCTCCCGGGTGAAGAGCAGGGAGGCACTTGTGCAGCTGAGGGCAGAGCAGAAAACCCCACTCTGGCACTACTGTTATCTGTGGACAGGTGGGAGGGTCTGGGGACACCAAGTCCCCTGTGGAGTACTGTGAGCTTCTGGGTTGGCAGGGAGCTTCAGCAGACCAGAGCTTGACTAGGGAGCCACTCTCTCATTTCTGCTGGCCTGTCATCCCTTTGAGCTAATTTGAACTTGATGAATTTGATTCCTTAAGTATCCAAAGAGAGCAAAGAATATTTGGACTTTCTGTCTTTGACCAGCCAAGTGAATCTTAAGACACAGATGTCTTATATTTTATTTCTTTTATCAGAGTCCTTTACCCTTTAAAAGGTAGGCTTTTCATGCATACATTTTCTGTGTATTGAAGACATCTAGTCAATGGCAAAGTGAAACAGTTCAGCAATACACAGAAAAGTCAAGACTAAGGTCCTCCTATTTAAAAAGAAAAAGTGGGCTGGAGAGATGGTTCAGTTGGCAAAATGCCTGCCATGCAACAGGAGAACCTGAGATCCTATCAGAGTCCATGTGAAAAGCCAAGGGTGGTAATAATCCCAGCACTGGAGAGTCAGAGACAGGTGATTCCGGAAGCTCAATCAGTCAGCCTAGCCAAATCGGTGAGCTTCGAGTTCAGTGAGAGACCCCTTCTCAAATAAATAAATAAATTATTAATTGTTAATTATTTAATTAATTAAAGGTAGAAGGGCTGGAAAGAGGGCTCAGTTGTTGAGAGGGAGTCTCAGAGGATACAAGTTTGATTTGCAGCACTCATAATCAAGTAGCTCACAAATGCCTGTAACTCCAACTCCAAGGGATTCAATATCTCTGGTCTCCTAGGGCATCTGTACTCATGTACACCTACCCACAACACAGACACATACATACATGTGATTAAAAGTAAAATAAATGTTTAAAAATTTTTATTTATTTTTTATGTGTATGAGTATTTTACCTGTATGCATGTAAATGTACCACATGCTTGCAGTGACTGGGGAAACTGGAAGAAGGCTTCAGATCCTGTGGAACTGGAGGTTCAGACGGTTGTTAGTTGTCTTGTGTGTGCTGAGAACTGAACCCAGGTCCTGTGCAAGAGCAGCCAGGGGTCTTAACCACTGAGCCATCTCTCCAGCCCCCAAATAAGCCATATCTCCAGTCCCCAAATAAATCTTTATTTAAAAAAAAAAAAAAAAAAGGTGTTGGGCCTGAAGCGATGGTTCAACGATTAAGAGCACTGGCTGCTCTTGCAGAAGACCCAGCATTGGATTCTCATTACCCACATGGGAGCTAACATTCATCCATAGTCCAGTTCCAGGGGAATCTGATGCCCTCTTCTGGTCTCTACAGGCATTGCATGATATGGGTGCTCTTACCCTCATACACATAAAATAAAAATAATAAATAAAATATTTTTTAAATATTTATAAATAGATTTATAAAATAAAAGTGGAGCACAATTGAGGAAAAACACCTGACATTGATCTTGGGCCTCCACACACATGTGCAAAGCATGCATATACATGTGCACACATATGCCCATGTGTACACACACACACTAACAAGTACATATACCATACACACAACAAAATACACGTAACAAGAAATAAAAACTTTAAGAAAATAGCAGCTTGTTAGCCCCTGAGACTCTTTCAAGGATCCCTAAAATACAAACAGTGTCTGCCCATGGTATGATTAAATAGTTCAATTTATTTGTTATGTCATCAAGATAGCTGTGATATTAATTGCAATGCTGGTATTTTAGTGTTTATTTTGCAGAATATGTTTGATTTTTAAAAATATAGACATGTCTGGTGTTACAGGCTGGCTGTGGCCCCACCATCCTTATGCTAAAAGCCTCTGAATATTATTATAAATGGAGACAGAGTCTCTTTAGAGGCAAGAAAAAGGAGGTCATTAGAGTTGGCCCTTATCCAAATGACTGTACTCCTTATAAGGAGAGATGAGAACACAGATCTGCACAGAAAAACATGATGTGAAGATGGCAGGAGGATACAGCCCCCTACAAGCCATAGAGAGAGTTCTCAGAAGAAACCGAATCTGCTGACACTTTGATCTTAGACTTCTGGCCTCCAGAACTGTGAGAAAATCCATGTCTGCTGTTTCAAGTCACCTGCTCTGTGGTGCTTTGTAACCGTAGTCTGAGCAGATTACTGCCTTTGCTCTTCCTTAATTGCCACACTTTGCTCTATAGGATAGTTCAGGTCTAAGGGGGAGGTTTCCCAAACGCTCACTTCCTGAGCTTTCTTAGGGTGCTTGAAGAGTAAGGTACTGTTTGGAATAAATTATGCTAGGAGAAGAAGGATAGGACATAGGAGACTGAGCAGCTGTGAGGGAAGCAGAGATAATCCAGTCCCATGGAAAAGAGAGGTTGGGCTCCTCCTGGAAAAGGGATGTCAGGAGCTGGTAGCCTCCCTTCCTCTATGCTTAGCATCTTCTCCCATGGCTCCAAGAAGAAGCACTGGCCTGCTTTTACGGCACACAGCTCTGCTCCATGTGAAATAGAAATGCAGTGTCTAGATTCTCTGGGCACCTCTCAGAATGTGATTCTGATTTCTGGTTTTTAAAAAATACAAACTAAAATCCTGTTTTAAAAAAAATATATATATATATATATAATTTGAGCTTTTGAAAATAGCCTAGGACATGAAAACTGTTATTAGAATTCCAAATTCTACTCAGAGCTCAGCCCCTTAAGCTTACAGTTCATAGGATTAATTCAAAGTGGCTAATCTTCCTACATACCCTGAGGACTAGTTATGTGAGTAAACTGAATTCACAGTAGATCTACAGCACTATTAAACAAAAGGGACATTTAACATTCTTCTAATAACTTTGTCAGAAGTCAATAGATATAAACTCCTTGCTCAGAGTAAGAACTCAATAAATATTCATTTTAACTAAAATGAAGTGACATTTGTCCAGATTTAAAGATTAACTCATATGCTCAATTCGTTTTTAAAAAGAAAGCATCAATGGTTAGAGAAAATGTCTTATTTTCTCTAATTTTGAACCACTATCACTATACTATTAGAGTATAATTTTCAAAAAAGTAAAATCAGCCGGGCATGGTGGCACATGCTTTTAATCCCAGTACTCGGGAAGCAGAGGCAGGCGGATCTCTGTGAGTTCAAGGCCAGACTGGGCTACATAGTGAGTTACAGGCCAGCTGGGGCTACAGGGAGACCCTGTCTCAAAACGGCCAAAAAAAAAAAAAAAAAAAAAGAGTAAAATCACTAAGAGAAGCTAAAAATTCATTAATATTGCATTCAATACGTTGAAAAGGAGAGAACAGTAAGATGTTCACACCCCTTCAGTGAGTCTGTGAGAGGCCAGGAGAGTAGGCAACCTGATAAAGGAACAGGGCAGTGTGCAGCAGTGGTGGCTAAGGCCTGCAGAGCACACTGCCTTCATTAACAGCCTCTGCCTGCTGCTTCAGCCCCCAAGATATTCTGGCCCAGGAGCAGGACAGCTCTTTGGTGAAGACTCTGGGACTCAGCAATTAAGTCCCCTGACTCCTCATTTTGCCCTGCGTTTGTGTGTCTGTATGAGCAAGTGGCCCTCTTCTTTATGCCCTGAATGACCACCCTCGTTTATAGAACCACTCTGGGTGCTGAATCCCAGAGTGAAGTTTTCAATCCTACCTACACTGTAGATTTCTTTGTGCCAGCTCCCTCCCTGGAAAAGGCAGACCTTGTCTATTTCTGGACGAACTATCAGGTGGGCGTTAGGTTACTCCTCTTCACCCACCTCCCAGGACATGCCTGAAATTTTTGTGCACCTACTTGCCTTAAACTACCACCTCTTCTTTTTGGTAACAAACTCCCCCATGATACCCTTCTAAGTGCTGAATCGTCTCCTGCCAGCATTGGACATTGCTGACGGTTCCTTCCCAAAGCGGCTCTACTCTTCCGCTTTGCTTCTCAGTTTCTGCTGCAGACTCTTTTTCTTCCTCCTCTCGGATGCCAGTGTTTTTCAGGGTTCTGTCCTGGGCCTCCTCCTGATTTTTCTCTTTACACTCAGGCTGGCAGGCTGCCCCCATGCTGTTGGCTTCAGGAGGCACTCAGGTACTCAAGAGTTCCGAATCTGCCAGGTGTGGTGGCACACGCCTTTAATCCCAGCACTTGGGAGGCAGAGGCAGGCGGGTCTCTGTGAGTTCAAGGCCAGCCTGGTCTACATAGTGAGTTCCAGGACAGCTGGGGCTACAGGGAGACCCTGTCTCAAAAAGACCAAAAAAAAAAAAAAACCCAGAGTTCCGAATCTTCCTCTATTGCTTGCCCATCCTGATCGCTGACTGTCCTATCCAGCTACTTAACTAGACGTCTGAATGGACTGTAAAGTTGCTTCCAAATGGCTCTTCCTTTGAAAACTTACATTTTCTGCCTTCCTTCTGTCAGCGAATAGAATAGTCCTCACTCAAGCTGGAAACCCCAAATCCCTTTCATAAGCAATTTGTTACCAATTTGCAGTGGATTTTGGTCCTACTGAATGCTCGGAATGTTAACTATTCTGGCTTTTCTGACCTTTGAATTGTTGCACTGTCTCTTCCACTCTCTTTTCTCCATATTGTCTCCAAAGTAGTACAACACTGTGAGGTGTAGCCCCATATAACTTGTACAACAAGTTTAATGGACTGCACAAGCTTTTCCAGATGAAATAAATCAGAATGGAAAATACAAAAGTAAGTGAAATTTTATCATATTTTTTATTTCATATACATTCATATACATATATGTATGAATCTGTGACTAAATTGTCATATAAAATATATTTTTCTTTAAATTTTTTTATTGATTGATTTTTATTTTATGTGTGTGAGTGTTTTGCCTGCATGTAAGTGTACCACATACATGCAATGCCAATGGAAGCCAGAAGAGGGTACTGGGTCCCTTGATGCTGGAGTTATAGATAGTTGTTAGCCACCATTTGGGTACCGGGAACCAAACCCAGGTCTACTTTAAGAACAGCAGGTGCTCTTAATCATTGAACTCCTAAATCCTAAATCCATCCAGCTCCTAAATATTTCTTACTGTAGGTGATGAGCAAAGGAGTTTCAAAAATTCCTTTAAAACACACAGGTGTTCATTTCACTTTTTTATTTGAGATACTTCATAGACATCTCTGTTTCTACAGAATAAGGTCCAAATGTTTATCAAAGCCTCTACTCCCCGAAGACAGGGCTGTAGCCCACTTCTCTCCCTTTCCTCTCATGCCTTCAAACTGAAGAATCCTTTAAGGTGACATGCTGATATACTAGGAGATACTAAGCACTGTTTTCCATGTCTGCCTATAACAATGATTTTACTTGTTGCTTAGCATGAAATAGTCTCTTTGTATTCAAATAGCACAAGTATATTACAAACTAGAATTTTTGTGCATGCGTGCATGCCATTCGTGCATGTGCGTGTGTGTGTGTGTGTGTGTGTGTGTGTGTGTGTGTGTGTGTGTGAGCTAGGCAGGTTTCCACATCACCAGTTCCTCACAGAGATGCAGCAGAGTGGAGCTGGGGACTCTTCTGAGAGAGATAGGAAACAAAAGTACTCCCTGAGAAATTTTAAGATCTGTAGGGTCTCTAAGCTCAATTTCTTTTTCTGAATAACGGGATGCGTAACAGTCCTAAAAGGGACTGTTTTGAGGATTAATAATTTATGTGGAAACATGGAAGAAATACACATGATCTTATACAAAATTCTTTTTATAAGAATTAGCTTATTAACTGCTTTGTACCAATGTTTTATACAAATGTTGGCTTTGATTAATGCCTAGAAAATGTTTTTTTTGTTGTCCTTGTTTTCTAATTTGTCTTAATCATATCAGAAGCAGACTTGAAAAACACAGGTGTGGTTTTTGTTTGTTTGCTTTTTGGTGGCATTGTGAGTGTGGATTAAGTCTAGGGGCCTCACATATTCTAAGTAAGTACTCTACCACTGAGCTATTTCCCCAGCACTCTTTTTACTTTTATTTTGAGATGCTAATTTGCCCAGGCTGGCCTTGAACTCATCCTGTATCTCAGGCAGAATCTGAATTGGGGCTCCTTCTGACTTGACCTTCAAGTTGCTAGGATCACAATCCTCCTGTTCCGTCAGGTCTGATTTTGTTATAGGCTTTTGGAAGATTTCTTAACATTGAGAATACATTCTCTAAGTCCTGTTATAGTGACAGAAAATGGAGATTCTGCTTGAAAAAAGATTATTTCAAATCTATTTAGTGGGTTCTGAGAAGATGAAGGTGGTAGGTAACAGCACATTTTAAAATATTTTCATTTCATTTATTATTTTATTTTATGTGTATGAGTGTATTGCCCGCATGAATGTAAGTGCACCCATGTCCTGCAATGCCGTGGAGGTCAGAAGAGGGCATCTGATCCCCTGGAACTGGAGTTACAGATGGTTGTTAGCCAGCATGTGGGTGCTGAAAACTAAACCAGGTCCTCTGCAAGAGCAGTCAGTGCTCTTAACTGCTGAGCCATCTCTCCAGCCCCATAGCAGAACATTTTAAATTGCAAATCTCAACATTAAAATATGCAGAGTAATTAATTACTGAGCAAAAGTAAAGCCTATGTTGTGTTAATAGGAAGTTCTAAAGGAGGAGCCTTAAGACTCAAGAAGTAACCAACTCAGAAACTCAGGAAGTCCTTGAAAATGACCAGATGCATAAGGCCCCTCTTCCCCAAGATTATGTAAGTAGTGAGGATTGTTGAGGAGACCAGGATCCACCAAGCTGCCTGGGAGAGGCTTGGACCAGCTAAACTGCCTGAAAGAGACACGCTTCCAGCACAACATGTTGAGCTGCCTTTAATTTGTGCAGTGAAGTTCAAGTTCCAGCTTTCATGAGTTGTTTCTATCAGTGATGCAGCTGCCTTGGAGTTGTCTCTGTTCCTGTAAGTAATCTCTCATGCTCCTATAATTCACCAAAATAAACTCATTGGTTCATGAAATTGGACTGTTGTTACTTTGGTCCATTGTTGATTCCCTATCTCCAGTGAACAGACATTTGTTCACGTCTCCCCAAGAACAGTGTCACATAACAGAATGGATAATATTTATGATGACACTATGTTACAATACATCCACATAAACTTCAAAATACTGGTAAGTAAAAACCACCAGTCACAAGCTGGGTGTGGTGGCACATGCCTTTAATCCCAGCACTGGAGAGGCAGAGGTGGGTGGATCTCTGTGAGTTCAAGTCCTTCCTGGTCTACATAGTGAGTTCCAGGCCAGGTCAGCTGGAGCTACATGGAGACCCTCTCTCAAAAAGACCCCCCAAAACAACAACAAACAACACAAAACAAAAACAAACCAACCAACAAACAAAAAACACCAATTACAAGACTTGAATCCTACCAGCATCTGAGCAGGAGAAGGTAGAGAAGCAAGGAAACTTGATGGAGTTACAGACTGGGCCTGGAAAAAGCCTAAAATAACCATCTCTTTTTAAGCAAATCAAGTGGGTAGGTTTTGCCAAATCCATAGATTCCGAGTGCAAGGAATCAGTTGTGAAGATGGATGGTACTTAACCAGTCTAGAACCTGGGAACCTTCTTAGAAATGGGCCTACCAGAGATCCTTTCTAGAAGAATGCCATGCTGAAGGCAAGTCCTCAGTGCTATAATTGAGCCATACAAAGACAAGAGAAAAACACTATATAGAAAGCCCAGATCAAAACAAGCGGTGGCTGGAGATGTAGCTCAGGATAGAATGCCAGGAACTCTCATAAAGGGAGCTGCCAGAAGAAGATAGGATTTGTGACATTAGAAGAGATACTCTAAAACACATTTCCAACTAAAAGCTCCAAAGAACCATTTTCACATAAAAACAGGAAACAGACATTTAGAATTGAGACCAGATCTCTTACAATGATTTTTTGTTGTGTGGTAGTGATCTGATTTTTGGTTGTTTTTCAGTACGGAAGATAGCTTTAGCTCATTCATGCTAGCCAGCTGCTCTGTCTCTGAGCTATGTTCCCAGTTCTTGTTTTTGTTGAGACAGGGTCTCTCTGTGTAGCGTAGGCAGGCTTTGAACCTGCAATTTTCCTGCCTCCTGATTACTGATGTTAATGGACAACGACATCCCTCTTTTAAAACGTTATTTCTAAGAAGAAAATAAGGTACTAAATAACCCATCTTATACCAAGAAGCCATGCCCACTGAACAAATCAAAACCATATGTTTTTTATTTCAAAAGAAGCTCAAATACATTAAGAAAACGATGCATGCTATGGAAATATTAAGACAAAATTTGAAAACTCAGAAGCAAGGTGACAGAACTAGAGATAATTAGACAAGAAAGAAAATCATTTCAAAAATGAATCTAAACTAGAAAGGGCAGGAGAACAAACAAAATAAAACAGGTTACGCTTCAAGAGAAATACACGATAAAAGAAAAAAAAAAAAGGACATTTAGGCTGGGTGTGGTGGCACATGCCTTTGATCCCAGCACTTGGGAGGCATAGGCAGGCGGATCTCTGTGAGTTCAAGGCCAGCCTGGTCTACATAGTGAGTTCCAGGACAGCTGGGGCTACAGGGAGACCCTGTTTCAAAAAGACCAAAAAGAAAAAAAAAGGACATTTAAAAAAATTAATGGCGAGAAAAGACATAATGAAGATAGAGAAGGAAGATTCAACCATGGGTACCATGATCCCTGACAAAGAAAGGCAAAGCAGAGGAACAAAACAGGTACCAAAAGGTACAACTTATTTTAAAAATTCCCTCAACTAAAGTACGAATCTACATATTGAAAAAGCATAGCATATGCTCCTGAGACTATTGCTCTAAAACAACAAATACCAAGATATATTTCCAGAGTTGGGCATGATGATGCTTACCTAAAAATTCCAGCACTTAGGATGTGGAAGCAGAGGATTGTAAGGTCAAAGCCTAAAGGCAAGCTTTCCAGTAAAATGAATAAATTTTGAAGAAAAAGAAAATATTCTATTGAGAATCAATACAAATCCAGTGAGTGATTTATAAAGGTAAGAAATTTAGATTATCATCAGATTTGTTAGGAGTTTTAGACCAAAAGACAATGGAATAACAGACTTAAGAGACTCAAGGAGTAACATGCAAACATTAAAACAGGGAACAATTGTAATTAATAGTCAAGGGAACAGAGAATATTCTCCTCATTAGCCATTTCTGACAAATTGATAAGTAAAGGAGATTTATGTAATTAAGATGGTCAGAGAGACCTCAATATAAAGAAGACTGGTATATACATTAAGAACAGTTTACCTTACCAATACTAGGCTGGGCATGGTAGCTCATGCCTTTATTCCTAGCACTCACTTGTGAGACAGAGGCAGGTGGATTTCTGTGAGTTTGAGGTCAGCCTGGTCTACACATAGTGACTTCCACTTCCAGGTCAGCCAGGACTACACAGTGAGACCCTGTCTCAAAAAAAAAAAAAAAAAAAAATGAGAGTAGAAGTTGTGTTCTCATATAAAGCAGATGCAGTACAGCTATAAAAAGTGGGGCCAGAGAGGGAAGGATTCATGAAAAGTATCTTAAGGGGGCCCATGTGGTGGTAATATGCACATTGTTATTAAAATCCTTTTGTATGAATAATGTGGCATAATTTAAATGAATAATTATAAGATATTCTATTTACTTTGTTTGTGTTTCCCCAAAATGTGTATGTTGAAGGTGATGGTGTCAGCAAATGGTACCTTTGGATATGTTGGTATGTTGCGAGGGCAGCGTCATCAAGAATGGGATTAGTGTCATTATCAAAGATGCCCAACGGGGCTCATTCACCCTTTCCATCATATGAGAATACTGTAAAGAGCGTCAGTGAACAAATAAATAGACCCTCACCACACATTGAATTTATTGGTACCTGCACTTTGAACTTTCAAGGCTCTAGAAGTGTGAGAAATTTTAATTGAGTATAATCTCAGTTTAACAAGGTATCTTGTTATCATAGTCCAAAATAATTAAAATACGCATCAATGGTATCCTTTGAAAGTAGGAATCTTCATATGGAAGCAAAGAAATTCTGATTTTAAAAAGGTAAGTAAAGCAAAAATAAAACAAAAACATCAACAGTTCTGAATTTTAATTGGAAATGTCAGTTTGATCATTAGGAATTTCATCTGTAAAAATATCTCTAAATGTACTTAATGATAAATAGATTTCCTAGCTCTGCTACTGAAAAGTTTAGGAACAATAACCAATCCAGTAGCACTAAGAATTAGCACCTGGACTGTGTCCTGAAATCATATTCGTATTTCTCGCTAGAGGAAAGTAGGACTTTTGGAAACAAGATTGATTTTATGTCTGGGAGAATAAGCATACAAATGACTTTGACTCATCTGATATCTACAGATATTAAGGAAGCCAGCAAAAATTACTGAGTTATGTCAAAAGGGGCCAGAAACCAACTCAAAGAGACTCTTACTGGCCAAACATAGGACAGTTTAAGCTTAAAAAAAATGGTTATTGACTGAAACCTTATAAAATATGTCAAAATCCATGAGTCTACAATTAATTAAAAGCAACAATAATAAAGAATTTTTTATCCTCTGGGGAGCTAATTCCTTATCTTGAAAATTAACAAAGTGGGGAAAAACAATATCCCAAGAATTATTCTGCCTTTTCTATTTGAACTGTGCCATTGGGTAGCCAAGATAGGAGAAGACATATATCTTCTTATAGAAGTATTTCAGCTAATAAGTAAAAAAGAAGCAGTGGAATTCTAATATCACAAATTTGCAATCCCCAGTAAAGTAATAGATCACAAAAAGAGGGAGAGCCAGACACAACTGTCGCCTGATAAAGAACACACCTGTGATGTTTCATCTTGATGGTCAATTTGATAGAAATTAGAATCACCATGGAAACAAACTTCTGGGCTTGTCTGTGAGAGAAAAAGTATCTAGATTCGGTTAACTGAGGTAGGAAGACCCACTCCAAATGTAGGCAGTACCATTCTGTGGGCTGGGATCCTAGACTGAACAAAAAGAAAGTGAGCTGAGTGGCAGCGTTCATTTCTCTGTTTCCTGACTGCAGACAATGCGAGCAGCAGTCTTCTGTACCTTGCCTTCATTACCAGGATGATCTGCATTCCCCAGCTAAGCCAAAACAAGCCTTTTCTTCCTTAAGTTGCTTTTGTCAGAGCAATTAGGCAAGTCACTGATATAATATGTGCGATGGTTTAAAATAGAAATGTCCCTCATAGGAGCACGTATTTTAACACTTGGTCTCTGATCGGTGGTGGAGTTTGGGAAGAGCATGGAGCTTATAAGACATGAAACCTGGTTGGAGGAAGTACATCACTGGGGGAGAATTAACAGAGTTTAAAGCCTCACCCACTTGCAGTTTGCTCTCTTCTTTCTGTGTGACCTCTCACACAGAAGATGTGACCTCTCTGCTTCCTGTTCCTGCCACCTGCTACCTGCCTTCCCCCATATATTATGTATTTTCTCTGGATCTATAAGCCAAAATAAACTCTTTCTTCTATAAGTTGTGTTTGGTTATGGTGTTTTACTAAAGTATCAAAAAGTTACTAATACCTAACATATAGCTTTATTTAAAGGTATAAAATGGAAGTCTGACTGACCCTCTGAATTCAATACATAGAGTAGGGGAATATGCTAGCCTGAGCTATGACAACAGAGGTTTCAGCTGTGGGAAACTACAAATCCAGAAAATACAGCTCCAGGTCTTCAGAAGATAAATCCTAAGGGAAAGGAACAGTAGCAGGATGAACATATATAGATTGTGGGAGAACCAAAGACATTAAAAAAAAATGCACAAAATAGTGTTTATGGATGAATTCAGGTCATAGACTCTAAAGAAACACACAGATGTGAGGAACCCGCTACGGGTAATTTGAAGAAAGGAGAGGCTTGCCACAGGGCACAAGGCACACAGAGGGCTTCTGGAGGAGCTGGAAAACTGTTTCTTGACGTGAGTGTTCACTGCAAAAATTATTGCCATATAATACTCATTAGAGGATACATTTATTTTGTATGGTTTTCAAAACTTACGTATTGCAGAGTAGATAAAAAGATGAAAAAGAATTAAAATCCATTTTTCACAAATGATAGCTGCCACAATCACAGAAGAATGTCAACAAGATTGTCTTATGTGTGTTACTCCAGGTAGACAGTACCCAGGGACTAGAGTATATAATAGTTCAGTGGCCGAGTGCTTGCCTAGCATCATGTGTGAAGCCCTAGGTTCATTCCCCAGATCTATAAATTAAAAAAAAAAAAAAAAAACCCTATCCTATTCAGGTGATTACTATGTCTGGAAAAATTTAGAAAAGAGAAAACTGGAAAAGGAATAGTGAAATGGAAGGCAGGAAGTATAATCACTGAATCCTAAAAGAAATCCAAGAAATCTGGGTTAGGTGACTTGTTTGCTATAACGTGGCCATACATTTTACGTAGAGGAAGAAATCTTTACAAAGACCCCATTACCTTTACCTGCAATTTCTTTTGAAATTCAGAACATAAAAATTTCTTTTCTGGGGCTATAGCTCAGAGGTAGATTGCTTGTCTGGCATAAACAAACCCTTTGGTTCCATCTTATAATGCACAGACAAAAACACAAAGGTCAACCAACCAATCAATCAACCAACTAACCAAACAACAAGCAAATACCAGCTTTTTAGGGGACTGAGGCAAGAAGATATTGAGTTTGAGGTAAGCTTCAGCAACCCAGTCAGGCCCTGTATTAAAAAAAATAAAATAAGTTCCTTGCTTTAATTATCGTTGAGAAAAATTAGGAGTTTTAAATATTTACATGGCTTGTTAGCAGCTTTGAGTTGAAAAAAAAAAAAAAAGGAGTGCCACCAGAATCCTAGCACCAAACTACAAGAGCATGTGTTTCCAGGGACACACCTGCCCTGTGGTTAGGAGGGGCAGATTCTAACCTGCAGAAAGCGTGCCTGGGGAAATCGTCTGCTTCCCCCTCTCTTTCTTTCCTTCCTTTTGCTCTGGCTTCTTAATGGCTTCTTCTGAGTATCATTTCAAATGGCATATGACCTACTTAGCTGAACGCGATCATTAGACCATCCAGTTAGTCACTGTTTTCTCTGCTCGTCCCTCCTTTTTCCCGACCACCCCATTCTCTCTTTCCCTTGCTTTCCTCATTATAACTCACCCTCCTTGTTCTGTTGTTCTTCTTTTCATTAGAAGAGAAATATTTTCTGCTTACAAAGTGGAATGATTCAGAATAAAGATCTGCCAATATACTAAAGAAGATCTATTAGAGGAAAATAATTGGTATAGAAGCAACTCCTGTTTTGAGTCAATGTGTAAATTTCAAAATAGAAAATACATTTATTAAAGTTTAGAATCATGAATAAAACTAATTTGTGAGGTCAATGGAAAATTTCAGATTACTGTTTTTCATATATTTATGAAAGCCTTTGGGAGCTGTTAAAAAATATCACCATAGTGACTTTCCCCTGTCAATTGCTAGTCCAGTTTTTAATCTTCTATGAAACCACTTCCCATGATATGCCACATAACTCCATCACTTTTTGCAAAGTTTAAGGGCTAGTAACTCACCAGTGGGACTGGTGAAGGGAGTCTGCTGGTGTCGAGATGAGAGTTTCTGATTTAAGAGAAAGGAGGGGAAATAATTCAGTCCTTCACATCTGGTCACAGTTATATGATCGTCTATTATTAGCCTTTTTCAGGTATAAAGAGAAAAACTTAAGGACAAAGATCAACAAACTGAGAGTGATGAAGGAAAACGCTGCCCCATCCTGTTCTTGAAACCCCACTTAAACTAAAAAATCAGCTTGTCTTGGGACTTACCCCTATGTGACATAACAAATATTTCATTGCTGTAAATTCTCTTGCCTGTAGATGGAAACATCTGCCCAATATGTACTCTAATGATTCTGGTAGAATTCTTGACCCTGTTGATTGGTCAGAGTGTATAAGTGACTCTAGGAGATGAGAAGTAACTGAAATGTACTGAATGGTAATAATTATTATTATTCTTCATCTAAATTTACAGGCTTCACTTAATGTGAGCAAAAGTATATCTAATTTCAAGTGGATGGGCATTATAGAGAATTATGATTAATAAAGTTAGAAGGGTATTAGAATTATTTGTACTATCCATTTCCCCCAATCATTCTTGAAACATGATTAATTGAGAAATTCTTATTTTTTTTAATTGAAGCAGTTCAGAATAAGTAGACTTTCTGGTGTCACTTTTTCTCATAGAATATTAGGAGTTTCTAGGTATAAAAACTTTCCCAGCGGCTACTAATATTTTCTTTAACATTCCACTCATGATCAACAAGAGCATTCTAGAAAAATGAGATGAAAGATCTGTATAACAACTCCAAAATACACTTAAATCCAGCTAGATGTGGTACACAAAGTGACAGCATTATTGGAACAAGAGGCTGTTGAGACCAAGCTTCAAGGAAGAAAAGGGTGGGGAGAGAAAGGGAAAGAGCATACAAGCAAAGGAACAAAATCTGAGCGTTATATTTATCTCCAGCTCCCAACCTCCACTCAACCCTCTTTAAAACTATTTGACTTCTTTCCAAAAAACACATGCAAAAAAATAGACTGAAGAATTTTCTGGCTACATTGTAAGGGCTTGGGATTTTCTGAAGTAAAGGATCAGTAACTGAAAGCTATGACAGAAAAATCCTGTTTTAAATAATTTGAAGGATTCTTAAATCATACACAAATATTTTTCAATAAATGTCTAAGAACAGCAGTTAAGAATGTAAGCTAAGTATGAAATACACAAAAATTCAATTAAAAAATTTTAAAAAGAATGCAAGCTAAAAGGATAACTGCTGTTTATAGCTGTCTCTAAAAGAAAAAAAAACTTTGAAATATGATTCACCTTCTCTATATAAATCATTTAATGGAACTTACCCAGTGGGGATGCACTAGATTGTGAAGAATGGATGATTAAGAAAAATGCTTCCTATGGGTGTGCTGGCTCCAAGAAAAAAGTCTGTCTCCTCTGGAATTAAGCAAAATGGAAGATCTGGATTTCACAGTGCCTAGACAAGAGACAATCTGGGGCCCCAATCCCCAAGAAAAATATATTATGTATAGTGCAGTCCTAAGCTTACTGCATTTTACTCCTATTTCTTTAAAAAAAATTTTTTTTTTAAATTTTATGTGTGTGTTCTGATTACATGCAATGCCTGAAAAGACCAGAAGAGGGCATCAGATCCCCTGGAACCTCAATTACAAACAGCTGGTAGCAACCATGTAGGTGCTGGGAAGGAACCCAGAGCCAGTGCTCTTAACTACTGAGCCATCTCTCCAACTCCTTTTTTCTTTTAAAGTACAGCAAGTAACTGGTGAGCAATTTTCTGTTTTCTAATTCCTTAATTGCACTCTTACAAAATTGTAACAATTTAATCTTTCTTTTTTGCACATTAACAAATTATACTTTCCCCATAGATACCCGTTTCTAGCCATCAATCACTAATCATCAGTCACTTCTGAATTTTTTCACCACCACAAAATAATCAAAAGACTAGTTGTCTGAGAATCATAAATGTAGATTCCTAGGCAATATAGCAGACTTGTTGAATATGAGGTTAGAGACAGAACTCCTCCCTAAGCCAAAAATTGGAAGTCAATACTTTAAATAATTCACATTTTTTGGGGCTAACAACATGGCCCAATGGCAGAGTCTTGCTTATCATGCAGCAGGGAAGGTCCATATTCCTCTCTCTATAGGAGTTTGATTATTATTATTATTTTTTTTTTTTACCAAGGACTCTAGCAATTTAGTATAGAGGACACAATACCTATTTCTTAATAAATCATATTTGTTCTAATCTTTCCAATAATCATTAGTGAAAATACCTATCTTTTATTTTTGATGTAATTTATTAAAATTACTGAGCATTCAATTTCAAAATAGTTTTTAAATGAAATACGCTAAGAAAAACATTCAGCAAGTCAACTTCTTTTGTTCTTTTTTCTTGATGCAGAAAATTCTAAAATTTGAAGTCTTAGGAATAATGGCCTATAACCTCAGCAGTCTTCATAGGAGAATTTAGTACCATTGCAGTTAAAGACTACACCTTTCTTTGTGAAAAACACGAAGTAGAAATTTTCCTATTTTATTTTCATTTAATTAAATATTCTACCTAGAAACCTTGTGAAAGCTCCTAAACAATTTCTGACATGAACTGATTTTTCTTCTGATTCATAATGACTGATTATAACCCTAAGACAGTTATGGAAAATTAATTAGTTATAAAGAGCAAGAACTCTAGAAATAAAAATGCAGAGGCTGAACGTTGAATTATTATCTTTTTTATACTCCATGGAAATAGTCTAATAGAATTAAATAGCATAAGCCACTCAAATAATACTTTCAGATCTTTATGATATGCTGTTCTTATCAATACTTATGTATGGCATATTAAAGATAAGTGTGTGTATGTGTGTATATTACATAACATGTACATCTAATGGTTTAGTTGTGATAACTAACTTGTCCAAAATGCTCCAAATGTGGTTTGGAGATGAAATGTCCCCTGAGAGGTCATGGATTGAAGACTTGATTCCTGATGCAGCAGTGTTCAGAGGTAGGGCTTTGAGAACATGATTGGTGCAATTGATTATTGACTTCATTAATTTGATAGAGTCATAATTGAATGGACTGGTGGGAGGTGGTGGGAGCTGTGGAAGGTGGCATCTGTTTGGAGGAAGTAGGTCACTAGGAGTGTGCCCTTAAAGAATGCACCTTGTCTCCACCCTGCCCTGCCTCTTTTTGCTTCTAGGCCACCATGAGGCAGGCAGCCTCCTTTGCTGTGTGCTCCCGCCACTATGATGCCCTGTCTTACCCCCTGTGCAAAACAATAGAACCAGCTGACCATGAACCTTTGGCACTGTGAGCCAAAATTAATCTTCCCTCTAAAATTGTTCTCTTAGATACTTGTCACAGTGACAAAATGTCTTACACAGATACTTAATGTCAAGCATGATATTTGTTTGGCTCATGGTTTAGTCTATGGCCCTAATGTTTTTGAATTGCTTGGGGGCTCAGTCAGAATCTCTGACTGCAGGAATTTCCTGAGAATTTATTATTACTGATACTAGCCTTACATACTACACAAGCATTCTGATAGAGATGTCAGTTTCATCACCGTCTATGCGGTCTATATCCTCCAAGATGCCATCTTTCATTCTGGCTTAGAGATAGGCACAGGTATTTACTAGCAGGCCACAGCCAGTATCCATAAGATAAATCTGCAGTTGCTTCAAAAAGAAGCTAAATTCTGATATGTTTTTAAAAATTATTTTTGTGTAGAAATTCATGGACTGGTGATAATATTTAATTGCAATAGTCTTATATCATCTGGGTAAATTTAGTGATGATTACAACCACAAATTTCTCATCTTTGCTGAGGGACAAACTTTTTCTGGTCCTAAGGGAATCATAACAAGCAAGTCTGTAATTTTACAAGCCTGCCCACAAGGCTTTGGGCAGAAAATACTGCAGGTGCCCTGTTTGTTTTATTTTGTTTAAACAGTATAGTCCTCTTCTAGAAAGAAACACATACATTTTGTTTTAACTTTAAACAGCAGACATTAGCAATTAGTTTGTTAATCCCATTTAGTTCTTTTGAGGAGAAAGCAACTATAACTGATGATGTCAAGGACCTCTGCGTCTGCCTGAATCAGACCACACTGGCTTCTCTTCCTGTATTTCTTCTCTCTTTTTCATTTCATTCATTGCCATTGCCAATACCGAGACAGATTAGTGTGGAAACAAACAGCATTACTAGAAAAATAGCCAATAATTGGATCTCAACACTGGTTAAGGATAATTAGTTTTGTGTTGGTTACCTACTGTGGTATAACAAGTTAAATCTTAGCAGATGAAATAATAAATGCTTATGTCTCTTAGGAGGAGCTTAACTAGGTGGTTTGGGCTTCAGATCTCTGAAGCTGCAATGAAGGTATCAGCCAGGATTGTGTTCATCTCAGGGCTCGATTGGGAAACATCCACTTACCCTTCTAGGGTTCTCCCCAGAATGTCTCATAGTGTGGTAGCTTGTTCCTCCAGCACTCAAGTGTTTTTATAATCTAATATTGGAAGAAAGATCTCATCATTGAATGAGTCAATATTTCCCGCGTACACTCAAGGGGAGGGAATTACACAGGGCCATGAGCAGCAGGAAGTAGAGAGAATAAGGCTATATGTTGCGTGCATGCATGTTTACATAAAGTCTTGCTATATAGAACATGAATCAAGTACATGACTATATTTAGTATGAAATTCACCACCAACATATAAGAGGAATAACAGAATCGCTTTACCTACTGAGCCAGAATCTCCAACCTTAGTTACATTTCTTTTAAAAAAGATTTTAGCATTGCTCTAATGTTTATAATACACATCTTCAAGTTTTTTTGAGTTGTAATTTTTTATTTCTTAATTTTTTGTTAGTCTACAAAGAAGTGATTTTCATTGGGACATTTTCAAACACGTATCATTATACTTTGTTCTTATTTCCCCTCATGTCCCCTTCCATGTACCCTGTCCCCTTCTGGCTGTACCTCTTCTCCCCCTAAATAGTTGCCCCTTCTGCTTCCACCACATATATGTTCCCTCTCTTGATCCCCACACCCTTCCCCTTAAGACCTCCTTCTCTCTTCTCATAGTCTCCTTTATACTTTCATGTCATATATATGTATATAAGAATTTAAATCTATTGGGCTGGAGAGATGATTCAGTGGTTGAGAGCCCTGGCTGTTCTTGCAGAGGACCTGGGTTCAGTTGCCAGCACCCACATGGTGGCTTACAGCCGTCCATAACTCCAGTTCCAGGGGATCTGTTGCCCTCTTCTGACATCCACAGGCACTGCATGGCACGGGTGCGCTTACATACATTCAGGCAGTAAACTCATATGCATAAAATAAAAATATTTTTTAAAATCTTAAATCTAGATTCTGTGCATGAGAGAAAAATGTACTGTCTTTCTGCATCTGGTCTTTTACTTCACTTAACATAGTGATTTACAGTTTCATCCATTTTCTTGTGAATGTCATAGTTTTATTCCTCTTTATAGTCAAATAAGATTTTATTGAGCATATGAACCGTATTTTCTTTAGCCATCACCTGTTCATGGATATCTAGGCTGGTTCCATATCTTGGTTATTGTGAACAGTGCAGCAACAAACAGGGATATGAAAGTATTTCTAAAATGAGCTGACTTAGAATCCTTAAGGTATATATCTAGGAGTGGTATAGCTGAATCGTATGGCAGTTCTAATCTTAAATTTTTTGAGGAACTTCCATGTAGAAATCCATAGTAACTGTATTAGTGTACATTCCAATCAGCAGTGAATGAAGGTGCCTCTTTCCCCACATGTTCATCATCGCTTGTTGTTTATTTTCTTGAAAATAGCCATTCTGGATATAGTGAGATGGAAACTCAAAGCAGTTTTAATTTGTAATTCTCTGATGGTTAAGGATATTGGACATTTAAAAAATATTTATTGGTCATTTGCATTTCTTCCTCTGAATACTGTCTAGTCAATTCATTTGCTAAATTAGTAATTAGATGATTCAATTTTTTTAGGGCTTAATATTTATAGTACTTTATAGAGCTTAGATATGAATCCTGGCAGATGTACATTTTTAACTTATTGTAGTCCAAATTTAAGTAGTACTAAATTAATTTTCAATACAAAAGCCTTACTACAGCATACTTTCACTCCCTTTCCTTTATAGTATTATTATTATACATTTTAATTCTGAAGATGGAATAAACTTCACAACAGTAGTTTATTGCAACTACTTTTGCTTTAGATAGTAATTTTTATTTTAAAAATAATTTATTATTTTTATTTGATGAGTATGAGTGTATTACCTGCTTGTATGTAAGTCCTGTGTCAAGCAATGCCCAAAGAGGTCAAAGAGGGTGTTTGATCCTCCTGGAACTGTTAGCTGCTATATGGGTACTAGGAACCGAACTTGGGTCCTTTGCAAGCACTCTTAACCACTGAGCCAACTCTCCAGACTTTAGATTACTATCTTTTAAGGTGATTAAAATAATTTCAGTTTTGTTTATTTTCATGTTTATCATCTTTTGGCTATTTCCGTGTAGTCAAATTTCTGTTATCATGTTCCTTCTGTTGAAGAAGTTCTTTTAAAAATGGGGGGAGGGGAGTAATATTTTTGTTCATTTTTGGAATATATTGTAGCTGGGTGTAGAATTCTGGATCCACATTTTCTTATACTATTTTCAAGATGTCATTCCATTCTCTCTGTTTCTCCTTCTCCTCCCCATCCTCTTCCTTCCCTCTTCCTCCTTCTCTTCCTTCTCTTTTTCCTCCTCCTTTCTTTCATCAATTGTGTTTTGTTTTGAGACTGTTTCATGGAGTTCAAACTCTCTTCTTATGGAGCTGATGCTTGCCTTGAACTCCTGATCTTCCTGCCTCCACCTCCCAAGTGCTGGGATTATAGGTGCATCTGCATATCCAACTTTGGGAAAGCTGCTTTGATATTGACTGACGATGGACTGTTACAGGAGCAGCACTGTAAACAGCACATGGTTGCCTGTCCTTTTATCTATCAGAGACATCTGTAGGAAAGCACATTAGTCATTTGGCAGTGTGTTTCTTTTAGTCACTTTCCATAGTGTTATCCCAAATTAACCAAATCAAAATGAATGCAATTAGGGCAGAAGCTGTCTTGCAAGAGCCATTCCAAAGAAGTTTAGAAAAAAATTGAATTAGGGATAGACATGGTGGGAATTCAAGTTATGATGGGTTATTTTTAAAGATCAGTCCCCTGAGAGTTCCTTACAAGAAAATTTCTGAACTTTTAAAGTCATGTATGGTGTACATATACATGGGCATTTAGCAATTGAAAGACATTCCATTTTATTCAGCCGTTGAGAAAAATGAGGCTGAATTATTATTATTTTTAAAAGAGACCCCACCCCCCCAGCCTCCAAATGACCTATGTCATATTGAGCCCTCTAAAGAGGCTATAAGTAGAAGGCCAGAATTAGGGAAAATGACTTTACCCTAGTTTTGAGGGGGGTGGTGGTAGGGATGGGGAATGGGGCTGAGACAGGGTCTCATGTAGCCCAGGCTGACCTTGGACTCTCTATGTCACTGAGGCTGGCTTTGAGCTTCTGATCCCCTACCTCCACCTTTCAAGTGCTGGGATTGTAGTCCTGCACCAATGCACCCTTCTGTTCTGGTTGTTTCAAGTATGGAATACTGTCACATTAATAGATGTCCAGAGACTGAAGAAGGCCAAATCTTAAATTTATCCTAATTATCCTATATTATTGGATTCAGGGTCACAGCCTGTGCCCTGACAAGCCAGCTTTGACCACCTGTCCTCCAATCAGTCAACCAAAACAGCTAAATTAATAGTGACAAGAAAAAAAAGGAAAAAAAAGAAAAAGGAGATTTATTCAATGTGACCATTTTGGGAAGAGGGACAAAGAGATCCAGTGACACCCCTGCCTCCAGAAGTCCATCTTCCAGGGTCCTGAAGTGAGAGGTTAAGGTTTAAGCAGAGGGCCAGAGTTACGGTAGTTAAGCAGTTCCAGTCAACGTGTGACCCGCCTACCACTGTCTTTCTGAAAAGTGGTCTAACAAGTTGTAAATCTCTTTCTAGGAGAAAAGGTTCCCCTCTGGGCAGCCCAGGCTTTAGGTTATCTCTTTTTCCCACGAGGAGTTTCCTGGGGAAAGCCCAGTTTCTTGGGGTCCATTGTTTCAATAATCTGATAGGATAGTCAAAGAGAAGGATTCAAGTTTGGTCTCATTTGAACATCTTTATCTCAGACAGGCAGGTTACATTTAGAGTATTCACCATATCTTCGTTGGTTTTGGATTTTTTTTTTTTTTAAAACCACAGTCTCATTTTAAGAAATACATTTGGTGATGATCATTTTATAACCCCTTTGTTTTTGAAGTGATGTGCTTATGAGCTTAGCTATATGTTATTTGAACAATGCAATTTCCAACTTATTGCTTCAGAGAGCGGGAGGAAGGCGGGAGGAAGGAAAGGAGAGAGGAAGGGAGAGAGGGAGGGGCAGAGGGAGAGAGTAAGAGACATGTTGGGGAGGCTGGTTTTATTTCTAAGACGCAGATTGCACAAAAGCCTCTTCCTGGGTGGTCCGTCTCTGGAGCTCTGGGAACTCCTCCCACTCTGCGGGTCCGGGGTTAGGGGTCAGGGTCGGGGTCGGGATCCGGGTCGGGCGTGTTTCTGAGACTGCCCTCTCCCCTGCCCGGCGCCCAGTCTCCTTGCGTAAGGGCCCCGGCCGCAGGCGGTTGAGCGCCCCTTGGAGGCCGCGGAGGGCAGCGGCGGGGCCGCCGGGCTGGGAGTGCGCCCTGCTCCGCCTCCGCCCCTCTGGGCCTGTTTTCTTGCCCGCCCCGGCACCAAGGCCGCGCCACTTCCGTTCTGGCAGTGATGCCGCCGGGGCCGTGGTGGCTGGTGCTCTGGCTGCCGCCCCTGGCCACGCTGCCCGCGGGCGCCGTGCGCGACGAGGAGGCGGCACTGTCAGGTAACCCTGGCTCCCGGCGTGGGGCCTCCCTTCGCGGCTTCAGGGTCACGCGTGGGCGCGGCCAGGCCTCCCCGCCTTCTGTCCGAGGCATCCGGATGCGCAGAGTTCTGATTTGCTCATGGTCGTGCAGCTCAGTCGTGGGCACAGCTTGTTCAGACGTGTTCTATGAGACTTTTTGTACAGTACATCACTTTGTGTCTAAAACCTTATTATACTTCCAGAAACCGCTTTAAACACAAACTTAGAGAAGATAAGGATAACAGAATATCTGGAGCCCAAATTCTCCTGTCCCAGACTGGCTGCTGTGACTTGGGTAGCTAGCTGGTCAAGTGTAAAACACGAATGATCCCCCAGCCTTGAGCCTGGTGCATAGAGGGCAACAACTGGGGCCCTGCTCTTAATGTTGTGGGTTCTTAAGATTCAGGAAATTTGAGTTCTAGTTCCAAAAGTGATAGTAATTCTCCGTGAGTTTAGCATTCATTTTTACCATCCCTGACGTCCTTTGAAAGAGTCTTGGCATGCATCCTTTATGAACGTATCTTCATTTTATTGACCAGCCCTGGACTCAATCAAGGGAGGCTTCTTTGTTATTATTATTTTTTCTCATCACATCCTATATTTATTACAATTGACCTGCAGGCAAAAGGATAGAACTATTACATAAACACTTCAATTCCATGTATATATCTTAAATAGAGTGTGGACTTTTTAATTGGATAATCCCCTCTCCCCAACAGAATCAGGGTTCCTTGTCTAAGAGGGAGAATTAATGTTAAATGGGCAGTTATTAGCATCCGCTTCCCTTGCCAGTCCACAGGTATCTTACAGAGTTACAGCTTAGGGGACTGCCTGTAGCCAGCTTGCTGGTTGTTTACTTTGTACTAGGCAGAGTTAAAGTGCTTTAAATGCATTGTCTTGTATTTAATATCCATAGAAACCCCATGGGGATAGATAGCACTTATAGTCTCATTTTACAGGTTAGGAAACAAAGGTTTAGTAATAAATACAGCACATACTTGGGAAAATATAAAACACAGTCTGAAGAAGGAGGGTTCCTGGGCATGGCAGTGGCCAGGTAATTAAATATGATTCTAGAGCTGCGCTCAGAACTTTGGGCTGTAGTGCGGTTATTGCATTCAGCCCCCATTTGTCATACAGCCTGGGCCAGCCGCATACTCTTTATAGACCAGTGTTGTCACCTCAGTAAAATGAGAATGTTTATTACTGAATAATTTTTAGTATTTTCCTCTCCTTTTATTTGCATCAGTGAACCCAGTGATTTTCAAATTTCATTTTGTTATTTTTGGGACAAGAGTTGCTACATAGTCATAGCTGGCCTGTAGCTTTTTGTGTAGACCAGGCTGGCCTTGAACATGTAGCCATTCTCCTATTTCTGCCTCCCACACAAAGGGATTACAGGACTGCTATCTCACCTGGCTTTGAGTTTTTGTGTTATGTAGTGGCAGCTGCTCTCATGTCTCTGTCAGAGACATGCAGGATAAGGAGAGTTGATAAAATTATAGTCCATAGCTAAGAAAAACGGCAAGGTCTATTGCCACATAGTGAGGCTTGCTATTCCAGTAAATCCTCCCATGAGGTGCCACATTCCTACAGTGCTCAGTGAGGCCCTGGATTAGAGTAGACCTAAGAACCACTGCAGCTATAAAAGTCTGGTTTTACGAAGAACCTTGAGATGAAGCAAACACAAAATGGTGCTATGAGTGCCCTTATCCGAGGGAGATAATGTTTCAAAAAACAAAACACAAAACCCTTAGTGGATGCCAAAAATCTCAGATAGTACTGAGCCTTATGTATACTGTTTTATATAT
>NW_008340588.1:6871205-6879646 GCF_000622305.1 Nannospalax galili
ATCAAGCATGAAGATTATATTAACTAAAAGCACAATTAAAACATGATGAGGATGATATTAACTAAAAGCACAATTATAACATTGTGATAAAAGTTATTTGAACATATATATTATTAATTTCATGGATTTTCCATTTAGTATTTTCAGACCTCAATTGAACAGAGGAAACTGAACTGAGTATATGTTGTCCTTCCTTCCATAAAGTAGGATCCATTTACAGCATGGCTAGCTTGCATTAGATGATGCTTAAGGCCCTTTGCTGGTCTGAAGGTCTGACACCTTTCTGTGTCATGGAGAACATCCAGACCGAGGCCTGGCTTCTCTCAACCCTATTTAGAGGTAGTCAGATGCTTGGCACAGGAGACATGACAGTTGCCTTGAGGGGAAGAGAAACTTCAGTCAAGCATAACTTTGATTTGTAACCAGTAGGTGAGGTCCCTAGTGAAGCTCAGCTTTCAGAAATGGCTTCCCAGTCTGAGTCCATAAGGGCAGGTTGTTTCAGACTTGCAGCTTGAAATTCTTTGGCAGGGGAAATCTAAGTTCAAGGCAGGCCTGTCTGCATGTGGATGTATTAGTTGCAGTTTCATTCTCATGTAACTGGAGGAATAAAACTCAAGATATATTCATGTTAAAAACAAGAAACTGGAGCCAGGAGAATAGTTACCTGTATAGCTTATACCTTTGAAAAATGTGAATTTACCAAAAATACCAAGGAAGCACCTAACTCCATCTGGAGCCATTTGGTTGCATTTGAATTCTCAGAAGGGAAGGAGTGCTGACTTTTGGCTTTTTCATTTTTCCATCTCTTTCCTTGTCCCCAAAGTAAAACAAGTACAGATTTAATGAAAACAATGGCAACCTAATTTTATGTCTTATTCTATTATAGTTTCATTTCAGGCCTTTCCCCCCCCTATGAGAACCAGAGAAGGTTAGGTTTCCAGGAGGAACATTGGTAAAATGTTTTTTTATATGGGAGGTGGTGGTTTAGCATCTGCTAAGATTTGAGAAACGTTTGCATTTTTCATTTTTAGACTATTCTATAAGTAGGTTTAAGCACTACCTGCTCTTTTCTAAAGTTTTGACTGAATACTTTTACCATATGTCTGACCAAACTCTTTAACTTAAAATGCTTAGACATTGAGAAAGCCAATAAATGACAGGAGCATTACAAGGAAGTAATTTAACATTTGCCTTAACTAAAGGAGGTGATGTGTAGCTGTCTCTTTTTAAAAATTTTTATTTATATTTTATGTGTATGAGTGTTTTGCCTGCATTATGTAAGTGCACCACAGGTGTGCAGTGCCCACAGAGGGCATTGAATCTCCTGCAATTGGAGTTATGAACAATTGTGAGCTGCCATGTCAGTGCTGGGAACCAAATCTAGGTCCTGT
Organism: Nannospalax galili; assembly: GCF_000622305.1. Lineage (NCBI taxonomy): Eukaryota > Metazoa > Chordata > Mammalia > Rodentia > Spalacidae > Nannospalax > Nannospalax galili. The sequence continues at coordinate 6,872,597 of NW_008340588.1, forward strand.
GCAAGAGCAGCCAGTGCTCTTAACCACTGGAGCCATCTCTCCAGCTCCCAGCTGTCTCTTTTTTATACATGTACAGTAGTGTCCCCTTGTCCCCAAGGAACAGGTTCCAAGACATGAAACTACAGTTCTGAGTCCCATATGTACTGTCCTCCCACAAAGTCATGTAATATACAGTGAAGAATTCACAATAACCAATGATTGAACAGTTCTAACAGTTTACTCAGTAGTTATTTAAAGCTTATGAATAGTTTCTTTCTAGAAATTTCCATTTAATATTTTTGGATCATGATTATCCCTAGGTAACTGAAACTGTGGAAAGTAAAACCACAGAAACAGGAGGGAGGTCTACCATAGTCCTAAAACTTATATAAGTTGAATATTTATAGATTGATTGGTATTTAAAGTGAACTAAGGGATCTGTCTCACTGGGTCAGGTAAACCTGACTTGAGTGTTTGGTAATATAAATAATTCCTCATGTACTTGGCTTAGCACTTTGGGCACAACTATCCAGAAATGACACTGTTCTCCAGAAGTCTGGCATTTCAGGCTGGGGAAGGCTGCTGAGGACAGAGGACTTATGGAAGGCAGTGCTTATTCCAGGTTTTTGCCATAGTAAAGATGACATTCAGAGCTGGTCCTTTGGACTCTCCTAATTGCCTGGGAGATAAGGCAGACCTGAAATAGCCCACAGTGTCAGATCTTCAGATCTGAGCCCGGTTTGAGGAAATGGAGACCCTTTAGAGCAGGAACATAGTTCAGCCTCAGGTGGCAGCAGTGGCTCTCCCTAGGCAGGATGTATTCTGTTCTGATCAAATAACCACCATTACACAGTTCCCTTTCATTTTCTGGATTTCATTACAAGGGGATTATTGCGACGCACTTGAATTTGCCTACATTGGTCACCAGCAGGTTGCACTGTAGCAGCATTAAGCAGCAAAGTCTAGGGCTGTATAAACGAAGGAAAGCTGCAGACGTGCCACAGTTTCGCAGCCATTCTTTACCCAGCAGTGGAGTTCAGATAGCCACACTGGCTTCATTTTCTCTTTCATACCCTCAGTTGGACCTATGAGGGTAGAAACTAGACAATGAAATGTCTCCAGATTATGAAGAGATGCAGCTAAGGTAGTCTCTAGGAAGGCAGTAGGCGGGCTGTGATACCATCTTGTCACAAGGCACTGTCTTATCGCATATCTTGCTTAATTAGCCGGTGGCTTATGGTTCATTGGAGTTGAGACTTGTAGCTTCTTATGGCTGTGTTGCTGGTCTTAGTCCTTTAGATATTTAGGGATTCTTAGGTGGGTTGGAGTTACATTCAGTTCAGGAGAGAAGTGATAAGAACAAAGAGCAGCCAGAGGATGCCAGGACCTTGTATGCTACCTTGTATACTATCTCTTGTATTGTGTAAGTTCCAGATCCGCTTCCCTGCAGTAGCCAGAGGTTACCCTGGAGAATCACAGGGGAGACACTGTTGCTGTCATTGGTCCTTTAGTATGTTTCTAATCATCCATAGGGCAAACTATTTCCATCTGCATGTTCCTTAATCTGGTCAAAGATTGAGGGGAAATTCAGAACAAGGTTTTCTAACCAGGAATTTTGTTTTTGACATCGGTGTCTTCTGTATAAGGACACCTCAAACAGTGGACACTGATGAAAAAACAAAGATTCTTGCTCCTTCTTGCCCTCCTGTATCTGAGAAGGAGCAAGACAATTGTCCTTAGCCAGAGGCTTTTAAGTATAAGCAGCTCAACCCTCTAGGTAAGCGTACTCCAGTGATGAGGTAGGGTGGGGAGAGGTGTAGCCTGTAGCTTCTCACTGGCCCCCTTGCTGTATGTGTTCTGGAGTGGATGACATGGTGCAGGGTGAACAGAGTGTGATGCTGCACAGGCTATTTCAAGGGGAGAGCCAAGTGTACCTCTTCTTGGGCTGGCAATGGTCATGTTCTTACAGAAACAGGTTGGGATTTCACTGGCTTGGCTACGCCTGCTTGAATAATCCTCTAATCCCCTCAAATTGCAACACCCAAGCAAATGACAGTGCCCAAATGCTGCAGGATGCAGTACCTCCTTTGACAGCCAAAGGTAAGAAGTCATGTGTAAGATGAAGACGGCATAATCAGCAGAAATTTGGTGCACATAGTTGGATGTGCCTGGGTCAGAGAGGGCCTTCCAGAGAAGGTGACACTGGGGCAAACATACCAGTTATTGGCAGATACAAGCTCTGCCAGGATCTAGGGGAAGAAGGGTGCAGTCCAAGGAAACTGAAGGCAGGAGGGAGTGGACACCTCGAAGAAGATTGGTGGGTTGATACAACTGGAGCTGTCAGGGAGCAGAGGTGGGAGAGGAGGTCTTAGACGTACTTGGGCCTTCAGAAGGGAGGGTGGATTTTTCATGGTGCGATGGGAAGTCATTGGTAGTAGAATGGCCTCTGAGCAATGCTTTTAAAAGATCTATATGCTTGATGGGAGGATAGGTTGTGGAGGGAATCATTGAAGTACGAGACCAGCTAGAAGCCTGTCACTGTAATCTTAAGTGCCAAAATGAATGTTGCTTGCCTAGCAGAGAAGCATTTGCTCTCAAATTCAAGCTATTGCAGTATACTTAAGTGCATCATTTTGCTTTGAAGAGCTGCAAGTACCCAATGGTTTAGGGCACAGTCCAAAGACCAGGTGGAAAAAGGCTGATTTGATGATAGCCCTTATTTCCAAAGCTCAGACTCCACTAAGAAGGTATTTCCTCAAACTACTGACACAAAGCTAGTTTTCTGCTAGTTAATTCACCTCTGAAGTGGCTCAGTAGGAGAGGAGCTGCAGGGAGTGTTCTGGGGGTACCTATAAGAAAAGCCCCCCCCCCTTAGCATGAAGCATACCTGGTAACATAACAACTGACAGAAAGTGGATGAAAGGGAAGAAGACGCTGTGGGACACCGGCATGTGAACCTGTGACCTCATGCCCTTCATCAGTTCTCTTTTCCAGTGATAGTGAATCTCTCTCTTCAAGGATTCCTGGTACATTTTTCAGCTCTGCCTGTCCAGTTCCATCCTGATTTCCTGTACAGAATCTGTGCAGGAGGCTGTGTAAAGAGCATGTGATACAGAAAGGCCAGGCCTGAGACCTGCTCCCTCTTCTGTTGCTCACTAGGTACAGGCTTCTGAGGTGCTTCGTGTTCTCATCACAGCTGCTCGAGCATTTCCTGGTTTTACACTGCATTCTCTGACCTCCTTCTTTACAGTAGCTGACTGACAGCCCTTTGATATCCCAAGACTGTTCTTTCCCTCATGGTGCTCTTGGCCTTGAACTGTGGCACACCTCAGATGTGTCCAAGAATACCTCACCCTTGGCTGTTTTGTGCGTTTATAGTACTGATTCTGTATTCTTCTTTGACCTCTTGTGTATAGGCATACCATACAGAAATGCATTTTTAATTTTCAGTATCCTGTGTTTACCAAAGAGGCTCTTGAGCTGAGCTTCCTTCTCTCACTGCTTTGAAACCTGGCTCTTGACCTGGATTCTTGTATTTTAGCTCTCTGTTTTGGTAATTTTAAAAGCATATGCATTTCAGCACTATGCCAAGAGTAAAGATGAAAGGATTCATCTGTCATAATAGAACATCCTGGTTGTTATATAACTTTCCTGCTTTGTGGTTCTGAGAGCTCTCATTTTCATGCAGCTGTGTTTCAGAAGGTGGGACTAAGCCTGTCTTCACTTCAGCCTGCCACTAAGGGTATTTCAAGCCAGGACAGAGACCTATTTGATCTTCTTCAGTATTATTCTTAAATGGGTATAATTATTGACTAGTAACTACTAGTCCTTCCCCAACTTGTATACCACTTAATTGTTCTCACTTTATTTCAGGTTTGCCTGTAGAGGTAGCTGACCACACTTTCCTTAGAGGCCTTGGGGGCAGGACAGAGGACCCATTTCTCTGGGTACCTGTGAGCACTCCTTGTTTCTCTTTCCTATTTGAGAGGTATTTCTTGTTGGACATCCTGTCTTGGATTCAAAAGAACTTATTTTAGTTCAAAACCAAACACAGCAGTGGTCTCAGAGGAAAACAAACCCTGCTTTTAACTGTTTTGTAGCATTTACCGCATTACCTGCAGTATAGCATTTGTCTTCATGGTGCATTGTGTTGTACTGTATTCTATTTGTACTTATTATATATATAAATGGTATTGTATCTATATCCATCTCCAACCATCTTTTCTTAGAACCACCAATGAAAACTGAATGTATATATGTCCAAAACTGAACTCATTTCCTGTTCTCACAAACTTGCTTCTACCTTACCACTTCTGATCTGGGTCAAGGGCCTCACCATGTCTCCATTCACATCTTCCCTTTCATCTAGAGTCTACATGGTATGTTGATTTTACTAAGAGCTCTTGAATCTGTCCTTCCTCCCTCCTCAGTTCATAGCTTAGGTCACGTGGCAGTCCCCCTTCTGGCTGTTTGGGTCTAGGGGTCTTCATCCTGTTGTCCTGCCTATGGACTTCACAGAGCCTTGCTATTGGTGCCTTATGCAGCCCACACCTTACTAGACTGTTCAGGTAACCCTATTTGAATGTCATCAGTTTCCTGCAGTGACTCATATCTCATATTTACTTAGTGTCTTTTTGTGCTCTGCTTTCAGGGTCAAGTATACCTTACTTGTGGAGAAGCAGTCACTATTGACCTCTTCAGCTGTAGGGATTAAGATGTCTCCTTGTATCCTTCACTCCATCCTTTTCCCTCATCAGTGTGACAGATAATCCTGGCGCCTGCCACTCCTATGACTTCTCTTATCTGCAGTTTTGTTCACATTTGCCACCCCTTCGGCCCTGATTCTGTCTCATTGCCTCTAACTTCTTCTCTAGTCTTGTACTCACATTTCTTCTTTTCTAGGAAACTTCCCTTAACTCCTGCCATCTACTTCAGGGCCAAGGACATGCTGTTCTTTGTGCATGGACAGTGCTCTCTGTGTGACCTAAGAGTATTGATAATGGGGTGCTGGAGAGATGGCCTAGCGGTAAAGAACACTGACTGTTCTTGCAGAAGACCCGGGTTCGAATCCCAGCACTCACATGACAGCTAACAACTGTCTGTAACCCCAGTTCCAGGAGATCTGACAAGGACATTGTACTTAACCTACATGTAGGCAATATACACATACACATAAAATAAAAATAATAAAATATATTTTTTTTAAAAAAGAGTATTGATAGCCGGGCGTGGTGGTGCATGCCTGTAGTCCCAGCACTTGGGAGGCAGAGGCAGGTGGATCTGTGTGAGTTCAAGGCCAGCCTGGTCTACATAGTGAGTTCCAGGCCAGCTGGGGCTACAGGGAGACGCTGCTTCAAAAAGACAAAAAACAAAACAAAACAAAAAAAGAGTATTGATAATGGACTGTGATATTTTCCATCTCAAGCTAGGTTGGAAAGAATGAAGGACTGTCATCACCATGTAGAAGAATTTATGGTTATAAAATATTAAAAATGGCTACTGTATCCCTTTGAATACATTTTTCAAAGATGATTCTGGACGATTAAGTAATTAGGAAATTATTCTTCTCCCTCAGCTCCAAGATGTAAATCTTTGAAGGAAATGGATGTAATTAAAACTTCTGTGTCAGGCTGTTACTGCTACAATCAAAATTCCCATATAGAGTGGACATATATTTGGTCAACTGTGCAGGTAAGGACCTGCTTTTATATCATGTCTTAGGGGTTGGGAATTAAGATGGAAAGAAACTTTAGGAAGGAAAAGTATTCTTTGTATGGTTTATTAGAATGAAAGCTGACGAGAGGGGCACACAGTGTCTCAAGAAGGAGTGTGGGAGAGGATGGTATTCCTCCTCCTCCTACCCAGGTTCTCCCCAGACCATTCCGAATGAATTAACCATCTAAGTGAACACAGACAGGCAGTAATTAAAAAGAGTGATCAGAATGGTCCTCATTGAGAATGTGACATTTAAGAAAGATTTCAATGAAGTGAATTACCCAAAAGGATATCTGGGGAAAGTGTTCTAGGCTGAGGGGAAAGTTGGAACATCATATCAGGAGGGACATGATGTTGGTTTATCATTGCTAATGATATACACTGGTTCAATTGCTTAATTGAAGCAGCATCTGTCAGGTCCTTCCACTTTAAAATTACTATCTTTCTTCATCAATGAGCAAGTATCTTGAGATCATTTGAGACTGTGAATGCTATTCCTCATTAAACTTCTACCTGCAACTTTTATTCATTGTTGTTGCTTGTCTGAACCAATTATCGCCATGATGTTTATCAAATAGTGATTTTCTAATTCTTTATTTCTTCTACAGTCTTTAGCATTCTACTGTATAGAAGGGATTTTCCTGCTCGTATTTATTAGTTTATCCATATAGTCTTGTGAGTTCCTAGTTCATCCAGTGAACTGTAATTCATTCCTTTCATTACTTATTTTGATACTCATTGTTAATAAATTTGGTCAGTAGGAGTCCCTTCAGACTAGCTGCTGTGTCCTTTTAGCTCATGCCTGTCATATTTGATTCTTTAGCAAATACGATGTTCAGCCTCATGTTGTAGTTTCCTGAGCATTTTTCCATGGAATACTTGGGGTTTTGTGTACTGCTGGAATATCCTTGTCACATACACATGCACAAACACGCACACTCAGGCCCCTTTGTGTGCATCCATTTCTATCTTTCTGTCTTTTTAAAACCAGGAGTTCAGGACCACAGGGTTCATTCTAGCTTCTAAGTTCCATATTTGTATCTCTGAAAATGAAAAACCTGGTTTCCATCATCCTAAATACATTTCTTTGTCTAATCTGAAATATATGGAAAGTAATTTCAGTATTACTAAGTCATACCATTGTAAGAAACCTAGTAATAGAAACTCAACGTTTGTTTAGAGTGGTTTTTTTAACTTTTTTTTTTTTTTTTTTTTTTCCTGGTTTCCTAAATACATTTCTTTGTCTAATCTGAAATATATGGAAAGTAATTTCAGTATTACTAAGTCATACCATTGTAAGAAACCTAGTAATAGAAACTCAACGTTTGTTTAGAGTGGTTTTTTTAATTTTTAACT
>NW_008340588.1:6881088-6909884 GCF_000622305.1 Nannospalax galili
GTGCCACCATGCCTGGCAGTTTTTTTAACTTTTAAAGAAATTTTAACTTTTATTTATATTTATTTTTAAATAATCAATTAATTTTATGTGTGTGGGTGGTTTACCCAAATTTAAGTGCATTCATGTATACAATGCCCATGGAGGCCAGAAGAGGGCATTGGATTCTCTGGAACTGGAGTTACTTAGGGTTATCATGTGGGTGCTGGGAACGTTTTTTTAACTTTTAAAGAAATTTTAACTTTTATTTATATTTATTTTTAAATAATCAATTAATTTTATGTGTGTGAGTGGTTTACCCAAATTTAAGTGCATTCATGTATACAATGTCCATGGAGGCCAGAAGAGGGCATTGGATTCTCTGGAACTGGAGTTACTTAGGGTTATCATGTGGGTGCTGGGAACTGAACTGAGGTCCTCTGCAAGAGCAAGAGTAAATGGTGCTCTTAACCACTGAGCCATATCTCCAGCCCTAGAGTGTTGTTGTTTTTGTAACATTTATTTGTGTGTGTGTGTGTGTGTGTGTGTGTGTGTGTGTGTGTGTGTGTGTGAGTGTGACCATATGAGGTCCAGAGGGCCAGAAGAGGGTCATTGGGTCCCCTGGAACTAGAATTACAGGAGGTTGTGAGGTACCCAGCATGGGTTCTAGGAACTGAACTTGGGTCCTTTAGAAGAGCAGTGAGCACTCTTAACCTCTGAGGCATCTTTCCAGCCCTGTTTATCGTATTGTAAATGTCATTCAAGAATATGCAGTTAAATGTTGTACTCAAAAGTTAGTTTGATTAATTCATTCCCACCCTCACCCCCTTTAGTATGGGTATATTATTCATTCAAAATATAGTTGTTCCATGTTTATTTTTTGATGTATACAGCACACACACAAAAAAACCTCTCCACAGAAGTATTCCTAGAGAAGTCTGATCCCCCTCATTGTTTTGTTCTTTCCTTGTAATTAGTCTTTTTTTTTTTTTTTTCCTGGCATCATTGCTGTGTTTTTGCAGAAGCATGGAAGTGAGTTTAAATGGAGAAGAGACGAGGTCTGTGCTTTTCATTACTGTGATGAAATAACAGAGGCAGACTAGCTTCATAAAGAAAAGTTTACATCACTCACAGGTTTGGAGACAAATCCAAGCATGACTCAGGGTCTTGCCTCATGATGGGCGGCAGTGCCAGGAGCAGGAGTAGAAGGGAGAGATCACATCCCAAAACAAACAAGAGGCCATGAGTGACGTAGGCATTAGTCTTAGAAAATTTGATCTGGGGGCTGGCGAGATGACTCAGTGGTTAAGAGCACTGACTGCTCTTGCAGAGGACCCAGGTTCAATTCCCAGCACCCACATGACGGCTATGAACTGTCCTTAACTCTAGTTCCAGGGGAATCCAAACCCTTCTTCTGACCTCCACGGCATTGCACAATACGAGTGCACTCACATACATGCAGGCAATATACTCATACACATAAAATAAAAATAATAAAATATTTAAAAAAAACCAAAAAACTTGGTCTGGAGAGAGAGCTCAGGGTTTCTACGAAGCTCCTTAACTCATCCAAGGGCTGCTGTTACAATGATCTAAAGACCTCCCATCGGTCCCTCCCCCATCAAAGTTACACCACTGCTATTCCCTGTTACATTTTTTTCCAGGATAACCCCACGTGCTGTTTATGGGCCAGATAAAATGACTGAGAATGAACTGGCCATGTAGGTAGCAACATGGTGGTGGTACTGGAGACCTTGTCAGGACTACCTTTTTTAGTACAAGCCTGATTGGTGTTTATAGAGGGAATGGGGAGGTGAGGAGCAGAACACAGATACCAGCAACTTTTGAAAGGGCTTTTATTGTAGTGAAAAACAAAGAAATGGGGAACAGCTGGAGTAAGAAGTTAGGTCCATAGAAGATTTTTTTTTTTAATGGGAAAAATGCCACTGTTGTGTGTTCATAGGGATCATCTAGTGGGGAAGATGTGCTGGAGGGATGAACCTGTATAGGCAAGGGTAGATAGGATCCAGTGCACAAGTCAGGCTTAGAGCATACAAAGTTCCTCCCTGGCAGATGCTACTTCCCCACAGCCAGGGAACAGAGCATGTGCCTGCAGATGCTGACAGGTGGATAGATACAGATATAGGAGCTGGTCCATATTCACTTCTGATTTTTTTTTTCATGTTTAGTAAGTAGAAGGCTCATCAGCCAAGAGTAAGAATAGGGAGAGGTGTTGAAGTGTCATAGAAGTTATGAGCTCATTTGTTGAAGAGCGTGGAATGGTGAATGACTAGGGATGTGTGTATGAGTGGCTGCAGCTTCCCCTCACTTCAGGTTCACTGCCATGGATTTGAGGCCACTTTGCATTTATGAGGCATATCTGGTGGAACAAATGTAGGAGAAGATAGGTTAGAGCTGGATTTTGTAGGTGAGCATGACAAAGGAGGGATGCAAAGAAGGCAAAATAGTTCAAAGGAATGGCTTATGACTGATAATGAAATTTGACTGGGTAAAAAGTGTCAACTATGGGACTGGAGAGATGGCTCAGCAGTTAAGAACACTGACCGTTCTTGCAGAAGATGCTCAGATTTGTGTGGGGTCAGTTGTTAGGGGTGGGTGTGATGGACAAGTAGATAGCAGGTGGTGATCAATAAATGGGATGCATGAACTTACACTGACAGGTCTAGGATATGACCGTGAGAGTTATTAGCTATGGTAATGAGGGACGGGAGTTCATGACGAGAGTTCTAGGAACTGGAAGACCAGGAGACTTGATTTTTTAAAAAATAGATTGAAATCCCCAAGAAGAATGACAGGAAAGTTTGTGGAGAAAGAACACTGTCGTGAGCCAGGAGCCAAATCAAAGAAATGAGGGGGTTGGAGGATAGTAAGTGATGTCACCTGATTGTCACCATCTGTTTGTAGGTAATGCTTTGTTGTGTGTCTTGAGGTCTGAGGTTGGGTTCTGGTCCTTCAGTTGGAGGGAAAGAGACACTAGAATTACATCTGCTCAGCTGATCCAGAGGAAGGAACACTTGCTCTCAACCACAATAGAAAAGAAGGGCAATACAGACCCAAGTGTCATTTTATTTATAATCAGATACTTTGCCAGCTGTTACTTTCTGTCTCAACTTTTTAAATATATTTTTGGCCACAATGACTTGATAGAAGGAGTTAAGACAACTACAGCCTAGGGAAGAAACATGTTCTTTAAAAAAAGTATATTTATTTAGTGTATGTGTATGTCATAAACAACTGCCATGTTACTCCTATTAAGGTCAAAGGATGATTTGTGGGAATCAGTCCTCTCCTTTCACCCTGCAGGTCCTGGGGATTGGACTCAGATTGTCAGGGTTGGCAACAAGCACTTTACCTGCTGAGCCATCTTGCCCTTTTTTTTTATTCTTTTTTAAGTAGATTTTTTTTTGAGACAGGGTCTCATTGTGTAGGCAAGGCTGGCATCAGACTTGTGATCCTCTTAGCCCAGATTCCCAAGTGCTGGGCTTACACATGTAGACTACCACCATACCCAGTAAAATATCCACGTTCAAAAGTATCTGTGGCCCAGTGCACATTTGGACATAGTTGTAGCAACTGTGTAAAGTTCCATCCACCCTGGGACCAGAACCTAACCCTGTGCACCTACATGTTCTTCCTCAGCCAATCTTGGGTTCTCTTGACTTCTCAGCTCATGTTTTTAAGAAGCGTAGGATATATTTTTGCTTCTGTCTATGAACTGATTTGTTCTTGTTTTGTAGGTGAATGTTTCCAGTCCAGGCCTGCTCAGTATTGTATACATCACTGGAAGTCATAGTTGCCAGTATCCAGAAAGCATTCTATCATTTATCAAATGTGTGATTCATAACTTTTGGGCACCAAAGGAGTCTAATGAAGTAACCATAGTCTTCAGTCCTTATGGAGAAACTGTATGCTTCTCTGTGAAGCCTGTCAAGAAGATATTTACTTACACAGTAAGCGTGAATCGAAACAGTAAGTCTGTATTACACTTGACTATGGATTCTGCTCTTCTGGAGTGACTTTCAGTAGGCTAACTTGTCTGTTCTTTCTGCAATTATATATATATATATATATACATATATTGATCTTTTTGAGACAGGGTCTCCCTGCAGTCCCAGCTGACCTGAACTGAAACATTGGTTGTATCTGTGTCTTTTTTTTTCCAGTTGTGGATTTCAGACTCTTCCTTGTGTTTGTGGGAGGCATTTTCCTTTTCTTTTATGCAAAGACCTTGAGTCAGTAAGTATTCACTTTTATAGTTTTAGCTTTGTGATTCTAAAAGGGTATAGGTTGTTTCAGACCCTAAGCTAAATATTTACACACCATTGTGTGTTTGTATTTCCCGGTTAGGTTTTGCGCAGGTCTGAAGGTAATGTTTGAGTCATCTTTTTGTCATTTTTTAAGCATTTTATTTATTGTTTTTATTCTATGTGTGTGAGTGTATTGTCTGTGTGTAGATAGGTGCACCTATGTTGTGCAATGTCTGTGGAGGTAAGAAGAGGGAGTTGGATCCCCTGGAACTGGAGTTAAGGACAGTTGTTAGCCACCATGTGGGTTCTGGGAATCGAACTCAGGTTCTCTGCAAGAGCAGTCAGTGCTCTTGACCGTTGAGTCAGCTCTCCAGGATTTTGTTTTTTAATTCTTTGAGAATTTCATACATTGTATTTTGATCATATTGCCCCTCCTCCCCCAACTCTTCCCAGGTTCACTCCGTTTCCCTACTCACCCAACTTTACATCTTTTTTTTTTTTTAAACCATCTAGTCCAATTTGTACTCTTGGGTGTGTGGCCATCCACTGGGGCATGGTTGACCTACCAGAGACCACACTACACTCTTCATAGCTATCTGTTGCCAATAATGCCTCAGCTAGGGGTGGGACATCATTTCTACCCCTCCCCCCAATGCTGGGATTATGTCTGGCTTGACTGACACAGGTCTTATGCATGCTGTCACAACCACTGTGAATGTATATGTGGACCTGCCCTGCTGTGTCCAAAAAACACCATTTCCTTGTTATCCACTGCCTCTGGGTTTTACAATCTTTCCCTTCCTTCTTCTGCAATGATTCCTGAACCTTGAGAGGAGAGGATGTGATATAAGTGTCCCATTTAGGGCTAAGCATTCCACAGTTTCTTGTTCTCTGCACCTTCACCAGTTGTGGATACTATGTTAATCTCCATCTACTACCAAAAGAAGCTTTTCTAATGAGGGTTGAGAGATGCACTAATCTATGGATATAGCAATGAGTCATTAGGAGTTGTTATAATACTGTGTTCGTTTAGCAGAATAATAGTTTTAGGATCTCTCAAGGGCCTGTGACCTGTCTAAGCACAGGTTCTTGGCTCCAGTAATGGTGTTAGGTATGAGTTCAGCTTGTGGAGCAGGCCTTAAATAGAAATCAGAAAGTGGTTGGTTACCTCCATGACATTCATGCCATTATTGTACCAGTGACAGGTATCAGTTATTGTTGGATCACATTCAGAATATAGACAATAACTCAGACATTCTGTTTTGTTACTAGCAAGCCATTTACCTAGATTTTCAAGTACCAATTTTCAATTTTAAATATATAGAATGTAATTAGAGTTTCCCTCTTTCTTTCTTGATATTCCTTATTGGCTACTGTTGCCACAATAAGCATACTTTTCTGAGAGTGGTGCTTAGTATTTAAAGGACTTTTCTCTGTCTTGACAGAAGCCCTGTTTTTTATTACTCTTTGGGGACCATGTTAGGTGTTCTGATGACATTAGTCTTTGTCCTTCTGATGGTTAAAAGATACATACCAAAGGTAAGTATATTGGATGTAAATGAATAAAATACAGAAACCAAGGTTTTAGAGATAGAAAAAAGTGAAAAAAATTATTATGATACTTCCTAATTCAAACTACGTTCCTATGCTGTATAAATTGACTTTACAATGTTCTATTTCTGAAAAGTCCGTTTTTATTTATAATATGTAGGATTATCTTAGTGTTCTGGTTTGTTTCTTCATTGCTGTGACAAAACACCCTGACCACTACCAACTTGGGGAGGAAAGGGTTTATTTAGCTTAAATCTCCCAGGTCACAGTTCATCAGGGACCCCAAGGTAGGAACTCAGGGCAGGAACCTGGAGGTAGGAGCTGGAGCACAAGCCATGGAGGAATGCTGCTTACTGGCTTGTTTCCCTGGCTCCTGCTCAGCCTGCTTTCTTATGCAACACAGGCCCATCTGCTCAGGGGTGGCACCACCCACAGTAGGCTGGGCCCTCCCACATCACTCATCAAGAAGATGTCCCTCATTCATGGCCATAGGCCAGTCCAATAGAGGAAATTCCCCAGTTGAGGCTCCTTCAACCCAGGTGTGTCAAGTTGACACTAAAGCTACCCAGCACACTTAGGTATTAAGTTTGGTGATATTTTTGGGACCCTTTTCTTTTCCAGATAGTGTCATTGTTTTTTTTTTTTTTTTTTTTTTTTTTTTTTTGAGTGATGAGCCTGATTCTGTATGGAGTGAAAATTTATCTTGGCAGAATGATTCCGAGTTTTGGGGGCCTTAAATAATAGTACTGCTACATCTAGTTTTTGTTTTGTTTTGTTTTGTTTTGTTTTTTCTTCTCCAGTATACCTTTAATAAAATAGTGCCCCAATGGTTAAATAAGTATAAATAAGTATTAATTCATGATGGTAATTTTATAGTTACTCCAATTAAAGCTCTAAATACCAGCATTACTTTGAGATAACTTTATATCTTTTATAGTGCTTCTCCAACTGTAATGTATATCCTAGCCACCTGAGCTTCTTAAAATGCAGATTGTGGTGTGGGGGCTAGAGAGATGGCTTAGTAGTTAAGATTACTGACTGCTCTTGCAGAGACCTGGGTTTGATTCCCAGCACCCTTATGGTGGCTAACAACTATCCATAACTCCAGTTCCAGGAGATCCAACACCCTCTTCTGACCTCTGTAGGCATTGCATGACACACATGCACTTACATACATGCAGGCAATATGCTCATACACATATAATAAAAAAAATAAAAATGCAGATTTTGGTTGAACAGTGAGACCAGAGTCTACATTTCCTTTAAGTTCTTTATATAGAGATAATGCTCCTGTTTTGAGGACCACGCCTTGAACAGTGAGAGTCAGAATATTATATAAGTACTTGACTTTATTAACCTAGAAGTTTCTAACACAGAGGGTTTATTTGTTTGCTTCTGTTTTTATGAGAGCGAATGAACCAAAAGTGTCCTTTATTTTCTTCCACACACAGTATAGCACCTTTGGGGCGCTAATGGTTGGTTGTTGGTTTGCTTCAGTTTATGTTGTATGCCAGTTGATGGAAGATCTGAAGTGGCTGTGGTATGGAAACAGAATATATATATTAGGTAGGTAAACATGAAAAAGCACATTCTGTCATTGGTGGAATTGAAAGGACAAGTAGAGGGCTTCTTTTTACCTGTTTCTTTTCATATAAATTTTTACTTCGAACTAAGGAGCAGTGCTATTAAAATGATATTTTATTCCGTAGTTTCTGATTTCGGTTCATTTAGATCTCATTTTCAGCAATTTCTCTATATCACCTTTCCTAGTTTTCTCTACTAATGATCAAAAGAGTAAAAAGCAGTTCCTGTCCCATTTTTTGTGCATACGCTTCTGAATTGTGGCTGAGCTCTAATGACATCTCACCTGTAATATAAAGGCTTCTTTAAAATGTGACTATTTTCTTTTAATGTATTCTGTATAAAGGGTGGGAAATTGTAAATAACTAATGAAAATTTGACTTTTCAGAAACAGAGAGGCTAAAAATACCGTATATTTTCCTGATTTATGTTACAAAAACTCTCACTTTTTGTTAGGAAATTTGGGAATTGGAGACCCGTTAGCATCAAATTTCTTATATAAGACTAGCACTTCGAAAACAAAGCAATTCGTGCAAATTTTATTTTTAGCTGTTTTCCCCTATTATGTTAAAGTATTTGTAAACTACTAATAACATGGCATACTCCCCTAAATTCTTTACTACTTGTCTCAAGAAAGCATTTTTTTCTGCATAATCAAATACCTGTTTAGCTTTTGTTGGCAGGGATTGAACCCAGGGCCTCAAGCATGCTATGTGGTCGACCACTGAATTATACCTGCAGCCTCACTATAGCAAATTTAGAAAATAATGGCATAGAATCATCTGTTACCAAGTGATGTTAAAATTTCCCAGTCATCCTTGATGTCTGGTTTGTATAAACTAGAGGATGTCCAGACCTCATGTTGCATCTGTTACGCTTGGTGAATCTCTCTCAGTCCATAGCAGTTCCTATTTTCATCATAGTGGTATGCTGAAGAAGCCAAGTGAGTTAGCCTGTAAAAGTTGCGCTTCTGGATTTATGGGGTACCCCCACTTTGTGGCATAATTTAACTTGTTTCACTCTCCTCCATATTTCCTATAAACAAGACATTAGTTCTCACGTTTGCTGTGAAACAAATTAAATACTTCTGGTGGAATATGTACAGAGTGCACTCCCATCTGATCACACTGGAAACAGTACCCTACAGTCACAACATTAGTAATGATAGACTGAGCATGGCACTAGAGGGGTGACTACCTGATCCCTCCTCTTTAAAATGACATTCTCGGGCTGGAGGAATGGCTTAGTGGTTAAGAGCACTGGCTTCTTGCAGAAGACCTGGACTCAAATTCCAGGACTCACATGTTGGGTAACAACCGTCTGTAACTCCAGTTCCTGGAGATCCAATGCCCTCTTCTGTTCCTCATGGACACTGCACGACATGGGTGCATTTATACACATGCAGGCATAACACTCATGCACATAAAATAAAAAAATAAATAAATCAAAAGAATTAAAATAATGTTCTCCTTTTGTGACTAGAATATTAAAATTGTAAATAGGGTTTATAGCAGAGGGCGATATTCACTGACTTATTTCTGATCAAAGCAACCATGAAACCATTTGTCTACCCAGGACACTGGACTAAAAAGTGGAAATGACTATATGTCATCCTAAGTATCAGTATACATCCTAAAATCAGATATGGGGCTAGAGGTTGCTTGAGGATTAAGAGATTAAGAGTGCTTGCTACTCTCCAGAGGACCAGAGTTTAGTTTACCTACATTGGTTGGCTCACAACTGCCTGTAACTCCAGCTCCAGGGAATCTGATGCCCTCTTCTGGCCTTTGTGGATACCCAAATGCATGCATGCGTGTGCGCACATACATAAACACACACCCACACCCACACACACACACATACACAAATAATAATGAAAAATACCTTTAAGTCAGTCTATGCGCTCATGTGCAGGACTAACTAGCTGTATATGCTTTTTTCTTCAGCTGTCTTTAGGAAAAGAAAATTTTAAAAATTATGGTTTTCTGATAAATATTTTTCAGTCAAGGCTCTACTAGGTTCTCCACATCATTTTTCGAGTTCAGATTTAAATTCTTGTACCTTTTTCTGTTTTTCCAGGCTATGTTTTGTTGGTTGGAAGTTTTAGTTTTGCTGCCTGTTACAAACATGGGCCTCTTACTGATGAGAGGAGCAGAAGTCTTCTGCTGTGGGCACTGCGGTTCCTCTCCCTGATTCTGGTCTACGCTGGTGTGGCGGTGCCTCAGCTTGCATATGCCATTATGATCCTCCTCGTGTCTTCCTGGAGTCTGCGCTATCCACTGAGAGCATTCAGCTATATGACGTGGTGTGTATCTTTTTCACTCCTAGTAAATTTGACATTTTGAGCTCTGGTTTTATTTATTGTCTTGAGAGATATTTTTGGGTGCATTATATTTAATCTTATAAGTAATTACATTTAATCTGAAGGTTTTACTCTATAAGAAGGGGAAGAAAAAGAACTGTAAGCATTTGATCCCACCTTCATTAATTTACCTTTTTAATTAACCCTTTAAGAGTACATTACCAATGGCTGGATAATTAGAGCTCACTCAGAATTTACTAAAATCAGTGGCAAAATTATTTGGACTCTGGGTTACCCAAGCTTTCTACTATAGCATACATTTCCTTTCATTAGAGCTAAAGATGGTATTGTTTCAGTGCTGTTAATAGTGCTCACAAGATAGGAATTGGGAAAATGTATCATAAATGACTGAAGGGTTATTCAGTCCATTATGTTATGAGATTTATAATTTTTATGACTGGAAAAAGAAAATTCCAGTCATGAGCCTCTTAGTATGTAGTAGCAAAAGAGCCAATATAAATTCTTGTACTAGAAGGCCTTTTGTGCAACTGTTACCTTACCGGCTCTCTAGGGTTAGTCAGACACACTGCCACTAGGTGGAAGTAAAATCCCACAAATCCAGTTTCTTGGCAGCGAGTGTTGTGTGTCCTACTTGGTTTCCATAAAAGGATGTGTGGCAGAGGCTTTTGTTTGTGCCCAAGAAAATCAGCAGGCCAAGGGTAAGGAAGCCAGACTGTTGTTTAATTGTGTGATTAGGAGTCACTGAGGAAGAAAAAGTTACTTAACATCTCAGTCAGAAATTGATTTTCAAAACCTTGAGGCATCTCTGATGGTCAGGAAGCAGGGAAGCACATTGGGGCCAGAGTGCCCATTCCCTGTACCTGTCATAGAGCGACAACAGAAAGTAGAGGTGTGATGTACATGGGTTTAAGAGGTATCACTGTTGATGTCTAAGGTGGATTTTTGTAAATCCTAAGGATTGAATTGGGCAGAAATCTGGCAACCAAACACCATGTGTTTTAGGAAAATGAAGCCATGGTTTACATCAGAACCACTTTTGGTAAAGTATCTCACTGACGACGAGTACAGGGAACAAGCTGAGGCCGAAACAGCCAGCGCTCTGGAGGAACTGCGCAGTGCCTGCCGTAGGCCCGACTTCCCTTCCTGGTTGGCTGTCTCTAGACTCCAGGCTCCTAAAAAGTAAGTCCTGCTCTGTCCATAGCTCATGTTCTAGATGACTTGAAAATAATACAGTATTTTGGAACGGGCAATTCTGCTTAGAGACAAAGGACTTCCCCAGATCACACATTTTACCATTTGGTAGAGCTCTTTTTCCTCAGTACTCTGACTTTGTAGCAATACCGGTAATAGCTAAGTTAATATTTATCTGATGTGTCATATTGACCTGTAGGAGGCACTGACACTAAAATAGTAAGTAGCAGGTCTGCACTTCAAAAGGCAGAGATGAGATGAGTAAACAGGAGCGGGAGCATCCGGCTAAACTGGGGCTGCATAAATCTGCCTACTTTCCACAACTGCATAGCAGTTGTAGGATCACATAGGCTGATCTCTGTACCCAATGCAAATGCCATCCTCTGTTGATACAAAGTCAACTTTAAGTAGAGGGGACAAGTACAAGGGCACACAATCTTCCAAATAAACCTTTCTGTGATATCATTAACTTTATTTAAAATAAAAACATTAGATTTGCAGACTTTGTTCTTGGAGATAATCATTTGTCACCTGAAGAAATCAGTACACATGAAAAACAGTATGGCCTTGGGGGAGCCTTCCTGGAAGAGCAGCTCTTTAGCCTACAGACTGATAGTCTACCAGCAAGTTGACTTCTCTGGACTCAAGAAAGTGAGTAAATGATGCAATATGGCTGGACAGAGCATTTCTGAGGAACAATGGATTCGCATGCCCTGAGGAGAAGAAATGAGCCATACTAGAAAGGAAACTAAACTGGGTTGAAGGGAACTTACTCTTGGCAGGTTCTGCTACTTACTGTACTGTAAGTGGGCATGAAGATTCTGTGAGAACCAGTGCCACTTTCCTTGAATGAAGACCTTCATTCGAACAAGGGAAACATGCTTTGTGGGACCAGAAGCATGGACAGATGCCTGCTCAGCATCAGGCACGAATTCCTCCCATAATTCCCTGAGCCTGGGTCATTCTGAACCTGCATTATTTTCCTCCATTTCACTGATATCAGTGCAGGGAGAACACTGAGATATCCTGAACCAGTGTTTTCTACAGTATAGTCCACAGGATACTAAATGCTAGGAAAGGAATCCTGATGTCAACTGCATTTGACTGAAAGTTAAATACACTGTGGGTTTCTCAGAGCCTTTAGGGAGACTGAAGCATTGTGGATCTCTGAAGAGGCAGACATCATGTGCAAGGTTCTTAATTTGACCACAGGTTCTTTTTCATGAGATTAATAATCCTTAGAATGCATGTTTGGAAAATGCTAGTGATGATGTAATTTAAGTTTGGGGAGAAGGCATTACACATCTTGCCCAAGAGCACAGAACTGCTTGCAGCAACTTTGACTGCAGTCCAGCCCTGCCGTGTCCTGATACTCAGGTATAAGACACTTCTCCTGGGGCAGGCCCAGGGTCTTCTCCCCACAGCCTCAGTCTGACAGTATTGATACTTTTTAATTTTTAAAATAATGGCCAACTAGCTATTTAATAAATGTGATTAGAAGAAACATTTCTTCAGATCATAAAGTTTTGATAAGATTTATACATATATACATGAAGTTTAAAAACTAGAATGACTTTGTGTACTTTTTATATATTGAAATTGAAGGCATACAACCTTTTGTGACATTTTAAAGTTAATTTTTTAAATTGACTATATGTTTACAAAATCAACTTGTGCTATTTTTTATAGAGAGCATATCTGCTTCTTGAGTATTGATACACTCCAGAGTGAAATGAGCCACTAACTTTGTGTCTACCCTGAGGAAAGGAACCAAAGACAGGTCAAATGCAGGTGCTTTTTGTCACTGATGTAAAAAATGGGAAATCCTCTTTTATCAATATAAGTGCAATGAGGCAGGAATATATAGTTCGTCACTGTCACTTTCCTGAGAGTGACGGTTTGGAATGTTGATTGACCGTCAATGTTGCTTCCTCTTTGAAGTAACATGTCAGTGTTTACAGATCTGCTTTTGTCAGATATCTTTAACATTAGGAGCCTTTTCTTTTCTTTAGAAACTTTACGCAGCTCAATCTGTGCCTTTACATAGACTGATCTTAAAAAGTCAAAGAATGTGCTTCCATTCAGTTTGATGTCAATAACTTTTTCAGGTATAAACAGGGGTTCTCACATCTTGTTACAGTTTAATCTGGGTCTCAGTTTTTGTAATATTATTTATTGGTGATGCATTATAATATGTTGGAGGTGTCAGTGCTGTGCTCAGCAAGCTCACCTGTCAGTAAGCAGTTTGTAGTATAAAGTATGTGTGTGAATAACACACGAACACTAGCTGATCCACCAGGAGAGTGGCCTCCAGCCTCCCCTGAGCCAGGTGAACAGAGATTGTGCTGAAAGAAAGCAGCTGTGTAGCCAGGAAGCCAGTAGAACCGCAATGAAAACAGCCACAGAGAGTTTTCTAGGATATATTTTCTGCTTATTTTTAGAGGAAACAATGGATCTGCCAGTTTGTTATGTCACAACTGTGAGAAGCTAAACAATTAAAACAATTCTGGTGAAATTCTTTCTGTGTTTGTATTGCTTTCCTCTGATTCCGGGTTTGTTAACACCCATCACAGTTCTGATCCTCAACAGCAATGTACAGATTCTTCCCTTCTGACCTTGTGGCATTCCCCTTTTTCTCTCATCCTCTTCCCTTTCTCTTCATAAAGATCTGGGGGCTGGAGAGATGGCGCAGTGGTTAAGATCACTTGCTGTTCTCCCGAGTTCGTAGCCCAGCACCCACATGGTCGCTCACAACTATCTGTAACTCCAGTTCCAGGGAATTGGAACACCCTCTTCTGGTCTCTTGGGCACTGCATGACATGGGTGCACTTACATACATGCACATAAAATAAAATACATGCACATAAAATAAAAATAATAAAATATTTTAAAAAATTTTAAAGATCTTTAAACCATTTAATGACCATTCAGCAGCATGCCATACTCCACAGGTGGGTGACAGTTGTCTTTGTTTCACAGCTTCATAGGCGTGCACTTGCGCAGCACAGCAGAACCCTTTGCTGTGCTCTTGCTTATGCTAGGTGTTTCACACTCACTCACTGTTACCGAGAACTTGGACCGTTTGATGCCAAATGTGTAGGTGAGGAGCAGCGTGGGTGGTCGTGCTCAAACAATTATGTCATTCAAATGTTATTTTTAAAGGAGTTTGAGACACATTTTACAATAACAAAAAAATTCTTTGTGAATTAATTTGCCAATAATACTTAGGGCTGAATTGTAGGGGAGTGTCCATGTGAAAATATTTGAATTTATGACTTAAAATCATGAATAGCTGATAAATTGCATCAGCATATCTGAACATGTGGATGAATTAAGACCTTGAAATGATGTAAAAGAAAACTCCAATAGGATCACGTGATTTTCTATGGGCTCATTCCCCAGAATTAGATATGCAGTTTTTAGATGAGCTTTTTTGTCCAGTTGAAGAAAGCAGGATCCTGTGCATAGGTAACAGAGTGGAGGTGGGGTTTGATGAAGCCTGCAGTAAACCAAGTATCTTCAGGTGACCCCAGGAACAAGCTGCCTTCCCAGACTCCCCACTGGGTGGCACTGCACTGATGAGGGCCTCTTTCACTCGAGCTGGATTTTTGTTATTGCACTAGAAGACCCATCTCCCATTAGCCAGTTCACACTTCATTTAGTGATCAAGGGCCAAAATATAACTGGCATAAGGATAAAAACACTCAAGACTGACAACCAGCAGATTATCCCTCAGAAGACATGTTTGTTTATAAGGGATCAAATGATAAGGTTGCTTGGTTATCAGAAACAGAAGCAAGGAAGTTTATTATATAGTTGACATGTTTGATGCTATTGGGCCAGGGTCAAATGCCCACATCTGAGGGGATGATGTACCCAACCTGTTGGCAAGACCACTCCTTCCTTTATCCAAGCCCTGCCAGCTGGTAGTTTTCTGTCTTTTGTTGATAACCCAGGAGCCCACCTCCTTCCAGGAGGCATATTTTACTCAGATATATTAAAAAATCTACAGTCTTTCTCTGACTCAGGAGTCAAGTTGTCTCTTTATATAAATTTGTGTGTTTTTGCTATGATCTCTAGATGTGATACCTCAGGGGGTCATCAAAGATTTGAGATAGGCACAATTACCAGCACAAATCCTGGAAAATATATTCATTGGGATAGCTGATTTATTATTATTATTATTTAAGTAATTTCAGAGATTTAGTCCATTCTTCAAAAGTAGTGATCAAACTGGGCATGGTGGTACACGCCTTTAGTCCAGCACCTGGGAGACAGAGGCAGGGGGATTTCTGTGAGATCAAGGCCACTGATCACTGGTCTATAGAGTGAGTTCCAGGCCAGCTGAAGCTACAGGGAGACCCTGTCTTTAAAAAGTAGTGATGGGAAGGACAGGATCCACACTGGAAATCACCGTGCAGAGCTGGGCACTTTCATCTCTTCATCTGAACATCATCATTCTGTGCTATATTATTTCCATTTTGTAGCTGATGACTCGCAAAAGGTAAGAGGGTCTATTTGAGCCCCAGCATTTGTGCTTCAGGGCCCATGCCTTTTCTGCTTTGTCTGCTGCCATCTTTTTAAAAGTGTTAAGGGCTGGGGGCTGGGGTATAGTTCAGTGGATGTGCCTCTAGGGTCAATGCATTCGAGTGGTGACTGTATCTTTTTTTTTTTTTTTTTTTTGGCCTTTTTGAGACAGGGTCTCCCTGTAGCCACAGCTGTCCTGGAACTCACTATGTAGACCAGGCTAGCCTTGAACTCACAGAGATCCCCCTGCCTCTGCCTCCCAAGTGCTGGGATTAAAAGTGTGCACCACCACGTCTGGCTCCAAATTGGTACTTTTCAAGCTCAGAGGTGATGGGTGAGTTTTCCCTTAGTTCATTACAAGTAATACTTGTGTAAGATTCACTAAAAAGACTACAAAATACATTTTTTTTTTTTGTCTTTTTGAGACAGGGTCTCCCTGTAGCCCCAGCTGGTCTGGAACTTGCTGTGTGGACCAGGCTGGTCTCGAACTCACTTCAGCTTTGCTGAAACAGCGCAAGTATGGTTTAGGGTTTAGAAGTAGCTCGTGTCTTGTCTCAGTGTACCAAAAGGCTGAATTTCTGGATAGAAAGTAATTTTTCTTATAATCATCTCTGTCATAAGCACACCTTCATCTTCACAGAATAATGTAATTAAGGGTCCAAATGCTCTTGCAGATGTTGAGCAAGTGCAGGCCCTGAGACCTCCCACAGGGACCTCTTGCCCTGTGTCTGTGCTGTCCAGTATGGAAGCTATGCTTCACAGGCAGCTGTGTAAAATCAGAGCTCTAATTCTTCAGAGGCACCAGGCATATTGCAAGTATTTAAAAGTCACATGCAACTCATGACAGCCACACTAGACAGCAGAATAGAGAATTCACCTTCCCAGTAGGTTATATTGGACAATGCTGTGCTACATGACTATTGCCTGGAGATGGCTGAGTTTGAAGGTTTCTGAAAATTTCTAGAAATCCAAAGTAGAAACACAAGCACATGGATCAGACTCATATGGCTAAGGGCTGGGCTGTCTTGGGGACTGCTTTGCCAAAAAAGAAGCAATGAGTGCCTTCCCCTTCCCCAGGGATGGAGAAGGTGCTAGGTAGACAAGGGCTTTGGCATTAGCAAGATTTGGGTTTGAATCCTGACTCTGACCATGATCTCATAACTTAAGCTTTGTTAGCTTCAGGGTCCTCATATTTAAAACAGCGATAGTGACATGTGCCAGGTAGAGTTTTTCTAAGGGAAAAATGATTACCTTAGCACACAACAAGCACCCAGTAACCCCGGATGGTGTTCTCTTTTCGCAGATTATCTACTTAATTCTCAATTGGCTGGGAGGCATGTTGCTTAGGCAGTGGTCCCAGTACCAGGAGTAGCCCATGCCTCAGTAGTATCAGAGCTGCAAGTCTTCCGGAAGTTTTAGCCAACTGCCTGCTTTTTGTGGCCACAGCAGGACTGCTAGAATAGGAATTCCTATGAAGTCCTTGGGTTTTCAGGTGAACTGCCCATACCATTGTTCTGCTTACGGCTTTAAGGAATAGTCACTTAATTAGCAGCTAGCCTCTTCCAGTAACACACACAGCACTCTAGGGTAATTTACTGTTTCTATGACTGGACTGACTGTAAGGGAAACAGGAGGGAGTCATTAAGGCAGTGATTACCAGCCTGGGCTTTGTGATACCCCTGAGTATTTGCAGGGTTCTCAGGGGTTATAAAATTCTCAGATCACGTTTAATTCGAATTCACTTTAATATTTTTTTAAGTGGCATATGGCACTTTGAGGACAGGAAGAAAAAGTCACAAAGTCCACAAACTCATGAAGGTATCAGCTCAAAAGGCTGGAAATTACTGCATTGTTGAATCAACGCTCACAGTAAACAGTTCATAACAAAGGCATGTTGAATTTGGTCTCATTCATTACAGAGCAAAGGACTTTTACTTGTTTGGTCACATTTTTCATTTAAGAAATATTTAAAAATGATGTTTACTTTTTATTTCAACATGTCCTCTGTGCATTTCCAAAACAGCAGGCTTTTCAAAGAAACATATCAGAACTGTAAACACAAGATACAAGGTTCTGACTCCCTCTAGTCAGTTTCACAAATTCACATACTGTACATTCATAGGTGGGGTTCAGCCTATCACCCACTTCTTCACTTCTGCAATTACACAAGCATAATAAATACATCTGATTTTAAAGGTCACTTAAAATGAGTCATGATAATTGACAGTACAGTACAGTTCAAGTGCAAAAATAACTATTTGCTTCATTCTATTTCAGTTATTTTAAGCTGTGTTTTGTGGGGAAGCTAGACATCTAAGTGAGGAATTTTTTTCTTCCAGATGCAGGGTTGAACAGAACTGTGCCAAAGAGAAACTGTCCCTTTATAGCTGATCCTGTCTACTCAGGGTCAGAGGCCAAGGTGAGCTTCCGATTCTAACCATTCCTTACTCTCTTGTGATTGCTCATCCGTGCCATCTGTACTTTCTTTGAGCTAAAGCAGAATTCCCTTCTCCATAGGCCTCCCTAGATTTCCTTACAACCTCTGCTTTCTTTTCTAGCAGCAAGATGTATGTGTAATCACCTAGCCATTGCTCTGACTATGGTAGTAATATGTATAGTTGCATCCCTAAGCCTGAAGGTTCCAGTGTCTGACTACGGTTTCTTGGGAAAGAACATGCTAGGATTTGTTTCTTCAGTCATTAAAAAGTACTTCTTATTCCCATAATTCCCATTCTTGGCTTCCTATTTACCACTTCACAAACCACCAACCTACTGTGTAATTTTCAAAAATTGTGTCCCTCCCTCAGGCACTTAGATCTTATACTGTTCTTTATAAATAGTACTGCTTTACTAAAGGAACCCTTAGGAAATCAGCGTTTTGTCTGTTTCATTCCATCAGCTAATCAGAGCCCAAATCAGTATAAAGTGACAGAGGCCATTTACAGTAGTAAACTATTGTCTATCAAGTCTCAGGATACTGGGTTAGTTGCTTTGAAATATTTTCTCAGTTCTGCCTATTTTCACAGCCCATTGAAACCAAAGGCATTTTAAAGCTCAAGTTCACGCACAGTAGTCAATAACAGCTTTTGCTGCCCAAAGAAGTATTTTCTTTATATAACATATGCATATAAAAATATATTTGTTAGAGATATGCAAAGCTTATGATGAAACTTTTTAAAACAAAAAGCATATGTACTACTAACTTTTATCTGGTTCATTTTTAAATAGGTCTTATCATTTTTAAAATGGTTCTCTTGAAGACAAAATTATAGATATATTCTGTTTCTTCTCAGTTTGCATTAAGAACCCACTATTTAGAATAAATAATCAGAAGAGGGAAATTATGTCAATATTCACTTGAGACCCTTTCATTCCCTCCACTTACTTAGTGTAACTGCTTGTTTCCACCCTTACTGCCCTGGCAGAGAAGTCCTGAGATCAGACACTTAACCAACCAAGAACTGGAAGTCTTCACTCAATACCATTTTCTTTTGCATCTCCAGAAGGACTGTGGCAGTTTCTCTTTTCCCACCAACATGTAATGTAGTTCACATGTATGTTGTTTCCACATTAATGAATTTAGATATTTAGAAGCGTGTGCAGTACGGTGTTCCTGTGGGAAGGCATGTTCAGGGTAGGGGGCCTCGCCTTCTGTGTCCTGGCTGAGGTGCCCAGTGCCATGCAGGGTGTGAGATGATCAGGAGCCCTCACTGCTCCCCACTCTCCTCCACATGTGGGGCAGCACTGGGGTGAGCAGGGCTGGACTGTGTTTGAGATGCTGCTGTGTCAGGGGATGGTTGGTTTCTAGGTGGATCAGAGTGAGTCTCACATGGATCAAGCTGGGTTCCACCAGCTGGAGAAATTTCACGATTCTCACTGGTCCCCTGGAAGGAAAAACACAGATGTTCCATGGTGTGAGAAAGAAAATAAATCCAACATATCTTATCAAGTAAGACACAGCACACATGGGGAGATCATCTTGAAGAACCCAGTTCAGGGACCAAGGGATAGACGCATAAGGATAGAATGTCTTACCTTTCGTCTCTTTTCCTAGGTACAACTGCCAGAGCCGCATGAAAAACACAAACACTATAAGCAGGCATAGCTCATGGACAAAGGAACATTATTACCACAGTTCCTGTCACTACTAGGTAAACAACTTACATCAGCAAATATTTACTGAGCACCCCAGCCATGTGGCAAGTCACTGTGCAAGGGCTGGGGATACCCGAAATGCCAGCACTTCTACCACCACAATATTTAAGAGCTGGCAGAGCAGATGTTTCCCAGAAGTGAGTAAATGGGGCTCTCAGCCTCGAGAGAGCCAGGTGAGAATATCTGGTGGTGTCAAGTCATAAATGTATATTTGGAATTTCAAAATAGTCACAAAGAGTTAAATAAGACAGAGCAAGGACTGTAAGCAAACCTTTGTGTAGCCAATGGGGGAACTGTAAAAACACACTGTAGTACATTTTTGTAAAATGCCATATTGATTTTACAAGCCAGGAAACATGATTTTAAGAAATGTTTTTCTCCTGGATTAGTGCCTACCACTTCCATTTCCAATAGTTGATTTTAAGTTTTCATTTCTGTGATTCTGAAATGTAAAACAGGCCTTAGTATAATTCCTTCATAAGAATAGCCACACCATACCTGTAACTGCTAGTTCTTACTAATCTTAACTCATACCAGAAGAAAACCACAAAAATTTTAATGCTGCGTAGGCTACCAGGTATCTGAAAACAAGGGGCTACCAGGTATCTGAAAACAAGGATGAGTCTACAAAGTAATAAAAGTTTTGCTTCAGGTAGCAGGGTCCTCCTCTCTCCTGTTTCACTTTCCTGCTGTAAGGTATAAAAACCTCCAGGTGCTGCTCCCTCTCTAAAGACTAGCTCCCGACTGCCAGAGAGCCATGTGGGTTTATCAGCTTGCTAAGTACAGAGGGCTCTGCACAACTCGCAGTCATGTGGCTATCGGTGAAATATCAGATTTGGTAAAGATATGCAAAGACTTTCCTGTTTATATAGGCAAGATTAATTAAGGTAATTTATACATTTTCTTTTTCTTTTATAAAGATTTAATTTGTGTGTGTGTGTGTGTGTGTGTGTGTGTGTGTGTGTGTGCATGCGCACGAGTATAGGTGTCTCTGGGGGTCATTGTATTCCCTGGAACTGGAGTTATAGACGGTTGTGAGCTGCCTTCCTTGGGTGCTGGGAACTCAACTTAGGCCCTCTACAAGAGCATCAGGCACTCTTAATTGATGAGCCATCTCTGCAACCCTTTTATTTTTAAGTTCTTTTCTTTTTTTTTTTTTTTTTTTTTTTTTTTTTTTTTAGTGATTTCTAAATCCAGAAGTTAAATTAGAGCATAGATGAAGGCACACTGGGGCTGTAGAAGAGTAACAGAAAAACAACGGAAAACATCTTGATGCCTGGCAATGGGAGAGGTCCAAACTCAGGACCATGTGTGGAGTGAGGACCAAGGCTGGCTCTCAGGAGAGGTGAGGGGTCCATTCCAGAGAAGCAATCTTCCCAAGAACAGAATCTGCAAATAACAGAGGCCTCCACTGTCCCCAGAATAAGAGTACTGGATTTTCTTGCAGAGGAGCTGGGTCCAGTTACCAGCACCCATGTGGTGGCCAACAACCAGCTGTAACTTCAGGGGATCCATGTGGTTCTGGCCTCTGCAAGTATTGCATAATATGTGTGTGCTTAAATACATGCAGGCAGGACACTCTTATACATAAAATAAAAATAAATAATTTTTTAAAAATTAAGTGTGTGTGTGTGTGTGTGTGTGTGTGTGTGTGTGTGTGTATACTGTGGTACATGTGTGGAGGTCAGGGAACAACTTGAAGGAATGGATTCTCTCTTGACACATAGGCCCCAGGAAAGGAATTCAGATTATCAGTCTTGGTAGCAAGCACCTTTACCTACAGAGCTACCTCACTCACTCTCCTTCTGATCCTTTTAAGCTACTCTAAATACAGAGCTTGCATGACTTATCAAGAAAATGGAAAAACTAATATAAAAAAGGAGAAGTAGATTATTGCTTTGACCAAACTGTTTACAGAAGTTACATTCATTTTCCAAAGTCAGGATACAGCTTTAGTTATGTAATTACTCATTTTACCAGTGTATCAGTTATGTAATTACTCATTTCCTCAGGAGAGATTACTCCTTTACGAAGAAGTAAAATCACACATTTTATTTTTCAGGTGAGGCCCTTCAAAACTGCTGTTGCTTAAGTTTGGTATCCAGACAGAGCCAAATGAGGGCTCTCGTTGCTAGTGAGTTAATTCAGCAGATATTTATTGCATCCCTGGTATATGTAAAACTTCTACTAGAATTCTGGAATTATAGAGATTAGTAAATACAGTTTCTGAAGGCAAATAGTTTTGCCAAAACTGGGATTTTCTATTCACTGAACTATAAAAGAAGTATGCAAAGTTTGAATAGATTGATTTACTTCTTTCAAGAATTAACACCTTTGTGAAGCTTGTTGACCTCTACAAGACAAATCCTCCTTCTGTGGAACCTAGCAAACACACCTGAAACAGAGCTATCAGAGACTACTGAAATTATTTGTTTGCATGTCTGCTATTTGTGCCAGGCTTCCAGTAAGTATTGATGAATGACACATAACAGAGAAGGTGCTAGCTAGCCCAGCAGAGGGTTACCTGCAAAGGCTGAATCTCAGAAGAGCGGCTGTCTTTCGTCAGTTGCATCATCTCTTTAACTTGGTAAAGTGCGTAGACAAAGGTCACCCAGGGAGAAGAGCTGACACCCCAGGCTGGTTTGTTCACATCCTCCTGTTCTTCCTGGTGCTTGGTTTTCTTGGGTGGAAGTCTGGGCTCAATGCGTGGCATGATATCTTCTGTCTGTTGCTGTACCAAATCGATAGTTGCTATGGGAACAGGACTAGAAGGAACAGGAATCCTTTCTGCCAACATTGTCTTGTCTGGAGAGGAAAATAATGTTAAAATAATTTTTAGAGTTTTTTTTTTAACATATTTAAACAATACACGGTGGTGCACACCTGTAATCCTGCCTATTTGGGGAGGCTGCAAAATGAGAACAATCAGCACTGTTTTTTTTTTTTTTTTCTGGGTAGATCAATGAGATTAAAATATTTCTCTCAGGTTCTATGACAATCAAGTTTTTCTTTTACTAGAAGCACTGCAGGCCCCAAGGCCAATGCCCCTGGAACGATAGGAAACTCAAAACTGACCAGCATTGTACTAGGACCAAAGAGCGAGCAAGAGCATGTGTACTCTGTTGGTTGACCTTCTTCATTAGAAGTTTTATGTAACTTGTTCTCACCTACACATTATATTTGCTATAGCCTTTCTCTCTTAAATTTATTATTTATTTTTTGTGTGTATGTGTATGTTTGTGATCATATGCATGCCACCATGCACATGTGGAGGTTAGAGGACAACTTGTGGGAGTAAGTTCTCTCCTTCCATCATGTGGGTCCTGAGGATCGAACTCAGGTCATCAGGCTTGGTGACAGGTGCTTTTACCTGCTGAGCCATGTCACCTGCCTCTCCCTCCCTTTTTATTTGATAGTTTTAATAAAGTCTATGCCTATCAGGAGAAGCTTGGAGTTTGAAGTTTAGACTTTCTTTTTTTAAAGATGGAGGTAAAGACAGAGCACTCCCTATCCCTAGTAGTAAAATTTCCATACAGTCTTGTATTTGCCTTAAATCTGAAATCCCTTTAGAATCCCACTGAAGTTTAAAATCGATGCTTCCATAGTACCTTGCAACATTAAAACAAAGCCAAGAAAACCTCATCAACTGGTGATCTTTTCAGCACAGTAGGTGTCCTATTTCTAACGTGAGTTCACTGATACATCACTGAGCACATGTAGCACATAGCACCAGAGTTAGTACTTCTGGGTTCCTGAGGGTCATGTGTATCATTCTCATGGGTTTGAGGCAATGCAACCATCAAGGAAGAATGGAGTCAGGCTTGGTGTCACATACCTGCAATCCCAGCACTTGGAGACTGAGGCAGGAGGACTGCAAACTCAAAGCCAGTCTGGGTTACAAAGAGAAGCCCAGTCTCAAACTCCTAACCCTCTACTTCACCCCAAAACAAAGACAAGAAAAGAAATGTTCACCTTCTTCCTCATCTGGCACTGCCAGCCACTGGATCAGGGCAAAGAGCAGGAGGATCACCAGGCAGGCCATGCCAATCCCTCGGAAGGTTGCAGCAGCCCCTTTGAAAACAAGCAGAACAGGCTATAGAGTAATTCTAGGAAATATAGACAGCCTTCATCCCAAACTGTTCTAAAGTTCAGAGACAAGACAGCCCACCTTTCAATGAACCAGGGAAAAGTACCCTTTTGTGAGTTCCATATTGTGGGAAAAATGCAGGGCAGTGTCAGGAGACCCTGGTATTGGTACTGCTTCTCTCAATAAAGGACCATCTTTGAGTACCCTCCATCAAGATACAATATTCAGTGGTGGTCTCTTCATGAAGACCATCTACCTACCTATTAGCAAACAGTCTGTTCCTCTGTAGTTGGAACAGCAGTTTAAATAGTGCTGTAAGTTCACATGTCACAGAGCCCATCTTGCATACATGACTGAGCAATCAACATTCCTGACAGAATAGTCTGATTTCTACCTCAGCCTTTGCTTTTCCAGCAAAGGGGATCTAATGAGGCAGATTGACTGTCACAGCTCTGGTACAACCAAATCCAGAAAATAGTTAAGATTTTTCTGGTTCAAAGCCACCTGGTGGAAAAACAATAATGAATTCTCTTTGGCACTGTTAGGAGCAGGTTTAAAGGTTCTTGCTCTCAACTAAAAGCACGTTTATTTGTGGGTTTTATTTATTTATTTATTTATTGTCTTCTCTGAAGTTCCTGAATCATTTCGTTGAGCTGTTTGCCAGAGGAATAGGTTACAAGCTGGCTCTAACCATCTTAACAACCTAAGCACATGCATTATAATTATGACTATCATGAAATCTAAAAGGAGCCTAGGAATACTTAAGTTCAGTCATACTTCAGATATGACTGGAAAAACCCCCACTTTCCTTAAAGGAGAAAAGAAAGAGAAAGTCATTCTTACCAAAATAATTGACTAGCACACCTCCGATCATGGCACCACATCCTCTCCCCAAACCCAGGTGAAGGCCTTGCAGGATGCCTTGTGCAGATGTCCTCAGTTCTGGGGGAACAGCCGCACTGAGGTAAGAGATGCATGCTGCCCAGATGGCTGCATGTGTCACTCCTGGGCAGGAAGATTGGCAGGAGTGAATGTCTGCTCAAAACCTCTTAGATTACCCCGTTTGCAATGTGAGTTATTTATTTAACCAGGGACTGGTTCTAATATGTAAACACACACACACACACACACACACACACACACACACACACACACACGCACGCGTTTAAGCAAATATATATATTCCATGGTAAAATATATATCACAAAATGTATCATTTAATATTTTTAATATTCTTTGAGGTTTTCATACATGTGTACAGTGTATTTTGATCATCATTTTAATCATTTTAAGAATACAGTTCAGTGGCATCAGGCACGCTCACAATGTTATATAGCTATCACTGCCACCCATCTCTAGGACCTTTTCAGCATCCTAAATAAAAACTCTGTACCCTTTTACTCCTCAAGCAAGCACTGTTCTCCTTTTTTTCTCTATGGATATGGTTGTTCTGGGCATATCATATACGCAGAATCATGCAATATTTGTCCTTTTTGTATCTGGCTTATTTTACTTAGCATAACGTCTTTAAGGTTTATCCACATTGTATTATGTATTTAGAATTTCCTGTCCTTCACCGCACACCTTGAATGCATAATACAGAGACGTCGAGCTGGAACAAAGCTGGAAGCTTCCTTGCTGGTAGCTTTCACAGAAAGTTCTAGAAAGTTCTATACAAGCTGCTGGGATAAAAAAGGTATTGGTGATTTTACCCAACTGTGAATCCTATGAATACTAAGAAACTAATCTGTTAGGCATGGTGTGCCCTCTTGTGCAATAGTGGCACTACTGTTATGGGGGTAATTAACTCCTATGATTGAATTTAAGACCCATTACTCCATTAGAGAGCATGGTACTGTAAACCTGGTCAAAAACTCATGACAGGGGAGATCATAGGCCCTGGGAGGAAATTGAAAACCACTGTATAGCTAAACTGACAGAGTGCCAAGCTGCCTTCTAAATATCTATGTTTATACCAAGACAAACACTACTCTCAGCCTTAGTCAGGGAAACCTCTCTTTCCAGTAAATGGTGGTGTTCACAGACTCATGGTTGCACAAGGTGCAAACACTAAATGAAAGGTGAGTGCACAGGCCTAAACAAGACATTTATGCCATCCATTCTGAGGCATAGGGAACACTGTGGAAGAGGGGGCAGAAAGAATGTAAGAGCTGGAAGACAGGAAGAAGGACTGCAAAATGCCATCTTTGGGACAAGGCACAGCCACTGCAATTACTGTCTCATAGTAACTGTAGGTGCCTGTATTTGGGTTTGCAAAAAATAAATAAATAAATAAATAAATAAATAAATAAATAAATAAATAAATGGGCCCCTTGACAGGCAGGAATGGATGAGGAGGTACTGGGGGGCCTACCCCTCTCTGCTGAACTATTTGGACTGACAGATTCAAAAATCACTGCCTTGTTATGTACTCACTGATTAACCCCCTCACCCCAAAGAATCCAATGGATAGTTCCCATCCAATGGTGACAGTGGCCCTGGTTAAATTAAATAGGTCACAAACAAAATTAAAAGGGACTGGTAGAGATGGGGGTGGGTGGTTTAATAGGAATAGGGGGGAGTTAAGAGAGGGTGTGGGGTAGAGAGAGTAATCAGAATATATTATATATGTTTGAAATTGTCAAAAACTAAAATTAATATAAAAAAGAATTTCCTGACCTTTTAAAGTCTAATAATCCTCCATTGCTGCTTGTTTCCATCTTTTGACTACTATGAACAATACTTAAATATTGGTTACCCAAGTATCTGCAAATAGATACTTGCATGCTGATGTTTATACAGCTAGAAGTGGCATTGTTGGTTCACGTTCATTATGCTTAACATTTTGAAGAACTATGAAACTGTTTACCATAGTAGCTATACTATTTCATATTTCCACCAGAAATGCACAAGCTAGCTAGCTTCTCCACATCCTTTCCAGAACTTATTCTTTTGAATTCCTTCTATACTAGCAATCCTAGTGAGTATGAAGTAATATCTGCTGTGTTTTTGACTTGCGTTCCCATGACTAGTGATGCTCAGTGTCTTTAGGTGTTTCTTGGCCATCTTTATATCTTCTTTGGAGAAATATCAAGTTCTTTGCTGATTCAAACTGAAAATTTTACTATTCCTGGAATCAGAAGAGTACTCAGATCGTTTTGTGGAATATTATAAAATAATTAGCCCTAGTACTAAGCAGGATCTAGTCTTACCTGAGCAACCTTAAAAGGAAGGCCCAGAAGGTTCACAGTTCCAGAGTAACTTGGCTATGTACCAAAGCAAAGCTCAAGAATATTTAGAGGACTATAGCTCCATCAGTGTAGTGGCTCTGATCTCAGCAGACCACCAGAGAATGCCTAGTTCTGGCCTCCCTCTGGCAGAGGGCCTGAGAATGCAGGGGACTGCCTAAGAACCCCTGGATTCTGCCTCCACATGGTGGTGAGCATCCCCAAATTGTGCCATACCCATCCCCCTACCTGGGATTTTGTGAGGCCCCTCCCAAGGCCCCAGGGCAGATCTGGCTTTGGTAGGCTAAAGCTGAGATCCCAGCAGACAACCTGAGAGGTTGGACTGCCTGAGAGCACCCAGATCCTGCCTCCACGTGATGAAGGAAGCCCGAGTGTACCTGACTGGAATCTGAATTGGGCTTCTGTGGGTATTCCTAAATAGCTGATCTGAAGCCATCAGTTCCCTCCAAATTAAACCTGAGAGAATCTGAACTCTGTACCAACCAGCTTTACATAACCAATAAAGAAAGGATCTAGGCACCCAGATAATCCAAACAGAAGCATACTTCAACTTAATTCTCATATCAGAATCATAAACAACAAAAGAAATTTACATGACAAGATCACAATGAAAGAATAATAAAATGGAAAGCCAAAACACTATATCCCCACCAAACTCCACCAATTCCATAGAAGAGTTCTACAAGCAAAACCCCCTAGAGATAACCCAGGACACTGAATTTAAAAAAACAATCATAAACATGATCAAGGAATTCAACAAATTTAAAGAACAAACAAACGAATCAAAGAACTAAAAGAAGATGGGGATAAACTTCTGAATGAATCCACAAAAGAGAAACACTGAAGAAAACTCAGGCAGAAATGAAGAGGGAAGTGCAAAACTCAATGAGCCAACTTGAAACAACAGGGGAGAACCTCACCGCTAGAATGAATGAAATGGAAAACAGAATATCAACACTGGAAGATAAAGTTCAAGAACTGGACCACTCAAGCAAAGATTATGGAAAATTTAAAAAATACAGGAATGGAATATGCAAGAGATATGAGAGACCATGAAATGACCAAGTCTATATATCACAGGAATAGAGGAAGGAGAAGAATTTCAGGTTAATGGTGTTGACCAGATCTTAAACAGGATTGCAGAAGAGAATTTCCCAAAATTAAGGAAAGACATCCCCATACAAATACAGGAAGCACATAGAACACCAAATAGACAGGATCAGAAAAGAAACTTCCCATGACATATCATAGTGAAAACACTAAATGTATAGAAAAAAGAGAGAACACTGAAAGCAGCAAAAGAAAAACAACAAGTCACATACAAAGGAAAGCTCATCAGAATTACAGCTGACTTATCAGTGCAAACTATGAAAGCCAGAAGAGCCTGGACCAGGTATTTCCAGTTCTACATGACAATAGCTGTCAGCCCAGAATACTTTACCCAGCAAAATTGTCTATTATAGTTGAGGGGGAAATAAAAATCTTCCATGATATGAAAAGCCTGAAAGAATACATGTCCACAAAATCAACCCTTTAAAGAATACTTGAAGTAATACAGAGAGCAGAGAGAAATAACTATACCCCAGGGGCAACAAAAGAAAATAAATAAAGGTATAATCAAAGAAACACAAAATTAGACAGAGAACACAAATAGCAACCAAAACGATGGCAACCAATACACATCTTTCAATAATAACCTTAAATATCAAAGGACCTGAACTCCCCAGTCAAAAGACACAGGCTAGCTGAATGGATTAAGAAACAAAATCCATCTCTTTGCTGTCTACAAGAAACCCATCTCACCTCAAGGACAGGCACTACCTTAAGGTAAAAGGATGGAAAAGAATATTCCAAGCAAATGGCACTAAGAAACAAGCAGGGGTTGCAAT
>NW_008340588.1:6909951-6913724 GCF_000622305.1 Nannospalax galili
CCCAAGAAGATATTACAATCCTTAACATATATGCTCCAAACTCTGGTGCACCCAACTTCATAAAAACAACACTGCAGGACTTTAAGAAACAGATTAACCATAACTCAGTAATAGTAGGGGACTTCAGTACCCCACTGTCTCCATTAGATAGGTCAACTGGAGAGATGTCTAAATGAAATGATACCATACATCAAATGGAACTAACAGACATCTTTTGAATATTACACCCAAGCACCAAATAATGCACTTTCTACTCAGCACCCCATGGAACTTTTTCAAAACTTCATCACATACTGGGCCACAAAACAAACCTCAACAAATATAAAAAATTTGAAATAATTCCATGCATTCTATTGGACCACAATGCAATAAAGCTCAAAATCAACACTGGACAAAGCCCTAGTCACTACACGAACTCATGGTGACTAAACATCACACTGCTAAACAATGAGTGGGTCAAAGGAGAAATTAAGAAAGAAATAAAAGAATTTCTGGAATTCAATGAAAAGGACAATACAACACAACACAACCTCTGGGACACATTAAAAGCAGTCATAGGAGGGAAGTTTATAGTTCTAAGTGCCTACATTAAAAAATTAGAAAGAGCCCAAGCAAATGACCTAACACTGCAACCCAAGACCCTGGAAAGGCAAGAACAAATGAACAAACCCAGCAGAAGGGAAGAAATAACAAAAAATCAGAGCAGAAATTAATGAAATAGAAACAAAGAAAACAATACAAAGAATCAATGAATCTAAGGTGGTTCTTTGAAAAGCTAAACAAGATAGACCCTTAACCCAGTTGACCAAAAGAAAGAAAATCCAAATCAACAAAATCAGAGATGAAAGGGGAAACATCACAACAGACACCCAAAAGATCCAGACTATTATTCGCTACCAGACGCTACCAAATTTGAAAATCTAAAAGAAATGGATGTATATCTAAAATCATGGGAACTATCAAAGTTAAATCAAAAAGAGATCAACAGTTTAAACAGACCCATAACATATAAGGAAATTGAAAAAACCATAGTACCAGGCAGTGGAAATCTCCCTTCAAGTTGTTGGTCAGGATTGTCCAAGGGACTCCCAAAAGATCACAAACTATTGCCACAGCCCTTGATTTTCCCCCAGAAATTAGAGTTAAGATCTTATTGCTGAAGACAGGATGTACTTCAGACACAGTATTTGGAGCAATCAAGCTGGAACAGATCTGGAAGCCTCTTCCCTGAAGACTAGCTCCCATAGTATCAGAAGATACATTGCAAACTGCATTCAGACACACATCAGAAAGACCATTCACCATGATCAAGTCGGCTTTATCCTAGAGATGCAGGGGTGGTTCAATATACACGAGTCAATAAACATTATTAATCATATAAATAGACTCAAAGAAAAAAACCACATTGTAAACTCAATAGATGCAGAAAAGGGTTTTGATAAAATTCACCATGGATTTATGTTCAAAGTCCTAGAGGGAATTGGACTGGAGGGAACATACCTCAACATAATTAAAGGTATATACAACAAACCCACAGCCAACATCATTCTAAATGTAGAAAAACTGGAGCATTCCTATTAAAATGAGAAACCAGACAAGCATGTCCACTATCTCCACTCCTTTTCAACATAGTGCTTGAAACTCTTGCTAGAGCAATAAGACAAGAGAATGAAATTTAAGGAGTACCAATTGGAAAGAAGAGGTCAAACTATCACTTTTTGCAGATGATATGATACTATACCTCAGAGATCCCAAAAGTTCCACCAGAAAAGTCCTAGAACTGATCAATACTTTCAGTATAGTTGCAGGTTGTAAAATCAATCTACAAAAATCAGTAGCATTTCTATATACCAATAACAACCAATTGGAGAAAGAATACAGGGAAATGCTCCCATTCACAATTGCTGCAAAAAGAAATAAAATATCTTGGAATAAACCTGACCAAAGACACCAAAGATCTCTACAATGAAATTTTTTTGAAAGTAAATAATCATCTACACTGAAAATTTTAAATCATTAAAGAGATTGAGGAAGACACCAGGAGATGGGAGGGACCTGCCATGTTCATGGATTGGAAGAATCAATATTGTGAAAATGACCATCCTACCAAAAGCAATATACAGATTCAATGCAATGCCAATCAAAATCCCCATGACATACCCCACAGAATTAGAAAAAAAAAATCCTTAAATTCGTATGGAAACACAAAAGACCTCCGATAGCCAAAGCCACCCTGAGCACAAAGAACAACACTGGGGGGATTACTATACCAGATCTCAACGTATACTACAGAGGTACAGTCTTAAAAACAGCATGGTACTGGCACAAAAATAGACACATAGATCCATGGAATTTCATTGAGGACCCAAACCCGAGTACACACAATTTCTGCCACCTGATATTTTACAAAGGTGCCAAGAACACACAATGGAGGAAAGACAGCATATCTTCAACAAATAGTGCTGGCAAAACTGGATCTCCACCTGTAGAAGAATGAAACTAGATCCTTATCATTCACCTTGCACAAAAGTCAACTCCAAAAGGATCAAAGACCTCAATGTGAAACTGGAAACCCTGAAACTATTAGAAGAAAATATTGGCAGTAACTTACAGGATACAGGTTTAGGAAAGGATTTTCTAAATCGGACCACAGTTGCTCAGGAAATAAGGTCAACAGTCAACAAGTGGGACCTCATTAAAAAGCTTCTGTACAGCAAAAAAAAAAAAAAAAAAAAAAAAAAAAAATGAAGAGAAAACCCACAGAATGGGGAAAAAAATCTTCACCAGTGACACATCTGACAGAGGTTTAACATCCAGAATAACAAATTCAGAAAACAAAGAATCGAGAAACCAAATGATCCAATTAAAAGATGGGCTAAAGATCTCCCCCCAGAGAGTTCTCAAAGGAAGAAATAAAGATGACAAAGAAATATCTCAAAAAGTGTTCAACATCATTAGTAATTAGGTAAATGCAAATTAAAACCACCCTAAGGTATCACCTTACCTCAGTCAGACCGGCTAGGATCAAGAGAACAAATGATACCAAATGCTGGCGAGGATGTGAAGAAAGGGGAATGCTCATTCACTGCTGGTGGAATTGCAAATTCATGCAAACTCTATGGAAAACAGTGTGGCAAACCCTTAAAAAACTAAAAATGAACCTACCATATGACCTAGTTATACCACTCCTTGGCACACACCCAAAGGACTCACCCTATTGCAGAGGCACTTGTACATCCATGTTTGTTGCTACTCTTTTCACAATAGCTAAGAAATGGAAGGAATCTAAGTGCCTCTCAGTTGAGGACTGGTTAATGAAACTGTGGTACATTTACACAATGGAGTTCTACTCAGTAAAGAAGGATGACATAAAATTGAAATTTACCTGATGACTTTATATCCATGCTCAGATGTCAAGGAGCTCAGAAAGTAACCGACTGTGACTAGTAATAATCAGATATATATCCCTCATATGTGGATCCTAGCAGCAAATCCTTTTTAATTCCAGGTCCTTTTAATAAGATGATATACAGCAAACCCTTCTGCATGAAATAACTACCATCATCTTGACTTCAGCTGAGCTTGTTGATGGTTGTGCTCATTCATTAAAGGAGGGCCAAGCAGGGTCATTGGACCCTCACTGGATTATCCAGCCACTCTTTCCAGCCAAATGTATGTAATTTGACCCTAATCACACAAGACCTACTGAATTTGGGGAGGGCTAAACTATACAATCTGGGGAAGGCTAGGAAGAGAAGGCATGACCCATGCTG
>NW_008340588.1:6913877-6915381 GCF_000622305.1 Nannospalax galili
TTTAATTTGGATGCACATGTGCAGTCATGGGTGTTGCTACAGCTCATTGTAAAAGGAATGCTCCTGTCCACGTCAAATTTTGGCGTCCTGGCTGCCAGTTCCTAAAGCTTTTGGGATGCTTATTTTCAGGCTGCCATGCATAGTTTTCCCTGCTTCCATTCCTTCCTCTTTCTTCTTCTTTCTTTTTCTCACCCTGAAATTTCCTTTTTCTTTACTTTTTTATTTTTGGTCTTTTTGAGACAGGGTCTCCCTGTAGACCAGGCTAGCCTTGAACTCACAGAGATCCACCTGCCTCTGCCTCCCTAATGTAGTGATGAGATTAAAGGCATGCACTACCACGCCTGGCTGAATATTTGTTTTTTTACCCAAGCCTTATCTACATAGCACATGATAATTAAAAGTACTAGACTGGTGGAACTAATCTTATTCAGTGTTTAACAGCCATAGTTTGAGGCCTCCACTTAATCTGGTCAGAGGGACTTAAAGGACAGTTTTTGCCCCTTGTCCTCCAAGATGAGATTAAAGGCATGCACTACCACGCCTGGCTGAATATTTGTTTTTTTACCCAAGCCTTATCTACATAGCACATGATAATTAAAAGTACTAGACTGGTGGAACTAATCTTATTCAGTGTTTAACAGCCATAGTTTGAGGCCTCCACTTAATCTGGTCAGAGGGACTTAAAGGACAGTTTTTGCCCCTTGTCCTCCAAGGTTGAACAAGTTACAGGGGACTATGGAACATCTCTCAAAATGTCCTGTAAATGTGGTGAGTAACATGTCCTCTTGTTCAGGGAGGCCATGGAGACCCCACAAGATGGACTTGTGCCAGCGTCCAGTTTACAAAGATGAGGGTCAACTCAGAGGAAACATCTCATTCATGCTTCCAAGTGAAGCCAGACATGGTCAAGCAGGACCTTTGACTTATCTTCACATACATGGAATTGGTAAAAGAAAGGCGCCAAGAGCTCCTCCCAAGCCCATGTGACCCCTGGGGAAAAGATCCTCAAATGACATTAAGTGTAAAAATAAATTGATTTATTTGGGCCAACTGTATGGTCTTAAACACTGAAAACAAAAGTATAACCAAAGAGTAAAGTCATCAGTTTATTTCTTTAAGAGTTCAAGGGATTACACTTCTTAGACATTAGGCTTAAGTCTATATAAAAAGTTATTTAGACAATTATTTCTTATTGATGATTTTGTTCCTAACCAGAAAGTGCTGCTCAAATGTAAGACTTCAAATCTTGGTCTCCAATACTGTAATGCCTACCTGTAGAGTTAAGGGACACAACCAGCTATTGTTCTAAACTGATGGATAAATTTGTTCCCCCCCCCCCATCTAGAACCCTTTGAGAGGGAACTGACACTGATTCTAACTACTCCAATATCTATCAAAATACCTGAAAGCAAATCCTGAATCCATCACTCTAGAGTCCAGCCTTGGCAGATAATAGAAAAATAAGGAGGAACCCAATAGAGGGATGCTTTTGGAAGCCCTTGTC
>NW_008340588.1:6915507-6925725 GCF_000622305.1 Nannospalax galili
ATGATTCAAGGACTTTCTTTTCCCCCTACAGATAAGAGTTATGCAGTTTGGGAGTCTTTTAGATAGATCCACTGAAGGGGTACCCCAATTGCCTCACCCTGTGTCCCTGTTCAGCATAGCAGAAGCCAGAGCGGTCTGCTTCCCAATTCCCTATTGGCAATTTGGGTAACCTCTTCAGAGGATGGTGTGACAAGAATAGGAGGTAGGAATTGGCTAAGCAGTTAGGGTAAAAAGGCCCCAAAGAAAGTAGCCAGTTTTTTGGCTAAAACTCACAATGTCCTTGGGCCTCTTAGCAATCTACTTTGTTCCAAAGACCAAAAATGTCGAAAATATTTGGGAGCTTTTATCTAATCCTTAAAAGATTTTAGGGTTACTTCTTCGGTGGGGGGGATGTTAGAGTAGCCAAAAGCCCCATAAAAAAAATAAAGAAGAAAGAGTACATGAAGTTATCAAAAAAAAATGTGATGGGGAGCTATGGGAGGAGTTGGAGGGGAGGGAGTGGGCATGGAAAACACCTTATATGCATGTATAAAATTCTCAATAAATTATTTATTTTTAAAAAATATTTAGAGGACTATAAACCTTTCCAGCACCCTCAAGGTAAAAGTTACCATGTGTGGTTTAAAATCAAAAAGTCACCTGGGCTGATGATGCTTAAGCAGACCCATAAAGGAACAAAGATTTTTACTGTGCCCATAAATTATTTTGATATTTCTAAATCAGTGATGAGACATAATGCTTTAGTCATCATTTCAAGGAAGTAAGGGTTTTGTTTGTTCATTTGATTTTTTTTCATTTCTTTCTTTTCTGACTTTTGGTGGCACTCCTAAGGATTGAATCCAGCCTTCACACATGCTAGGCAAGCATTACCACAGAGGTGCATTCCCAAACCTGACTAGGTTATTTTTTAACTAGAAAGGTAGA
Organism: Nannospalax galili; assembly: GCF_000622305.1. Lineage (NCBI taxonomy): Eukaryota > Metazoa > Chordata > Mammalia > Rodentia > Spalacidae > Nannospalax > Nannospalax galili. The sequence continues at coordinate 6,916,432 of NW_008340588.1, forward strand.
CTGAATGTTAGTGGGAGTGTGCACACTTAATTAATTTCCACAGAAGTCAAATAAGTTATTTGCTTTGTCTCGATAACCAACTGCAATGCCTTAGATAATGTCAACCCTTTCAGAACTGAATAATGCCTGGATAGAGCCTTAATTATAAGTGTTGACACAGTAATATACAGTGGGAATATTTTCACTTGTTATTAAAGATAGAGTTTACTTTCTTTTAGATACCCAAAGTAGCACTACAATAAAGTTAAAAACATTCCAAGAAACAGAATTAGTTACATTCAATAGTGGAACAAAAAATGTTTTAAAAATATTTTTATTCATTATTTTTCAATGTGTATGTGTATTTTGCCTGCATGTATGTAAGTATACCTGTGTTGTGCAATGCCTAAGGAGGTCAGAAGAGAGCACTGGATTCCCCAGAACTGGAGTTACAGACAGTTGTTAATTGCCATGTGGGTTCTGGGAACTGAACCCCAGTCCTCTGCAAAAGCAGCCAGTGCTCTTAACCACCGAGCCATCTCTCCAGCCCCTATAGTAGAACACAAAGTGTTGATTCATCTTTAAGAAATGATTTCCAAAGACCTGAAGCCATATCAAATAGTTGTAGGTAAACTTTATAGATGACTATAAGTGATCAACTATAGGATTTATAAGTAGAGCTAAATAGGTCTCAGTATGTATGTGACCACAACATTAACTTCTCTTTTTTGTTATAATTTTAGATCAAATACAAGTTCTAAAATTATCCTAAGTATGAAAGCTTGGATGCACACAAACATTTTAATAATAATGCACATCTCTTTTACTTTCCCTCTGTCCCTCTTCCTCTTTCCTTCCTTCCTCTCTGTTTCTTCCTTTCTCCCTCCTTACCCTCTTCTTCAAAATTGTGTTTTCTATAATTTTGATCTTCGAAGATAATTAAAGCATTTTCCAGCAGGATAACTTCAGTCAGGATACTTTCAAACTATTTTTAGAATTTGCTGACCAATATTAACCGACACTTGGCTCAGTGGTTAAGAACACTGGTTGTTCTTGCAGAAGACCCGGGTTTGAATCCCAGCACCCACATGGCAGCTAACAACTCTCTGTAACTCCAGTTTCAGGGGATCCTATGGCCTCTTCTGCCCTCGTCAGGCATTGCACAACACAGGTGCACTTACCTACACACAGGCAATACACTCATACATATTAAAAAAAAAAAAAAAAAGAATGTATCCAATGAGATTTCTAGTGTCCTCATTGTTTGAGGAAAGCTGATTACAAAATTGCAACCTACATTCTTTGAAGCAACTGAGGCAGAGATTGACATACCATATTCAAGGTCAAAGAGACAACAGAGCATCCAAACAGGATCTGGCTCTAAGGCAGCTCATCTAGAACTGAAGTGCCTAAGTGCTGCATGGTAGGGCTTCATAGCAACGACTCAAGTATTCAGAAGTAAATCAAAACTCTCTGAGAGGTTTTTACCAAGAATATCAGACATGCTCAAGGATCTACCACCCCCTTTTCTCATTTTCTTTTTCTTTTCTTTTGAAACAAGGTCTCCTATAGCCCCAGCTGGCCTGGAACTCACTATATAGACTAGACTGGCCTCAGTCTCACAGAGATCTACCTGCCTCTGCCTCCTGAGTGAAGGGATTAAAGGAGTGCACCACCATGTCTGACTGGCTCTACCTTCTTTTAAAAAGAATATTCTTACTATTGTGTTCCTTTCCTGAAGAGCTGGTGTGTGTGTGTGTTCCAAAAATATTTTTCTTTAAATTTTTATTTAATAACCACATGATTAGAAGAAGCATTTCATTACAGCTTTAACACATTCAGTAACAATTTCCAGAGCAAGGATACATCTCTTTCAAAAGTGGTTGTAAATTTTTAGGTTCACAGTTGAATTAGTACAGTTATACAATATTGAACTCAGTATAAACCCTGGAAGACATAAAATTGAATGAGGTTTTTAACCTTTAAAGAAGATCTCCATTTAAAAATATGCTGTTTCCTACATTTTTAATGCTACTAACACTTAGATGTTTGCACATTTGTCTTTAATCTCTATTTATCTGATTATTACTAGTCACAATTGGTTACACTTGGATTCTTGGCACCTAAGTATGGATATAAAGTCATCAGGTAGATTTCAATGGTAATGTTTATCACCTCAACTAATTAACATGACATAAATCCATGCTTCCTCCTAAAATATGTCTTTTCTTATTAATTTGTTGATTTTTTGTGTATGTATCTCATACAGAACATCCCACACAATCTTATTCATTTACATACCCACTTCCCAAATGGCACCCTCCCATAGCCTCCCTCCTCCACCCCCACTGGAGCCCATATACTCTGTCATCCCTGTTACTGTCCACTGCATTGTTAGCACCCCTAGACATTCCCCAGTGCTTGTCCATCTGCTGAATCTAGTCAGCCTATCTAGAGATCCTTGTTTTAGGAACATCAGCTCTTCCTCATCTAGCAGCAATCAGTTGTCAATATTCCTTTAGGTAAGATTGGGGTCTGCTATTCATTTTCCCAGTTCTATGCTGGGTTACTGTCTGGAGTCTTTGGGGCCACTCTGGCCAATAACTCAAAGGAAGATATCTCCTGTCTGGCATTGTTTCTTGTTATGTAGCCTTTAGCTATACATATGGACTCTTAAAGATCGGTGACCCCTTTAATCTTTGGTTATACTTTCATTTTGGGTGCTTAAAAACACACAGTTAGCTCAGATAAACCAATTTATTTTTACTTTTAAGGCCGTTTGAGGATCTGTTCCTCAGGAGTCACATGGGCTTGGGAAGAACCCCTGGATCCTTTCTTTTACCAGTTCTGCCTATGTGAAGATAAGTCAAAGGTCCTGCTTGACCATGGCTGGACACTGATTCAGGTCCATCTGGTGGTGTCTCCATGGCCTCCTTGATCAAGAAGACAGATGACTTACTACAGTTACAAGATATTTTGAAAGATGCTCATAGTCCCCTGGAACTTAGTCGACCAATGAGGGAAAGGAGCAAAACCTGTCCTTTATGTCCCTCTGTCCAAAATAGTATAGGCCTCAAAGTATTGCTGTTAAACATCCAAGAAAGTTAGTTACACCAGTCTGGTACTTTTAATTACCATGTGCCATGTAGATAAAGCTTGGGCAAAGACCGAACGCTCTCAGATAAACCTTGCCTAGACACATATAATATTCTTTGAGCTGGTTGTACGTATAATTTGTCAGTAGGTTGTTGGACTAAAATGGTTCCCTCTGGTTTTTTAAAACTAGCTAGGCATTATTTATCGCTCAAATTGTTTAACCCTTCTACTATGGTTTCCCCATTTAAGGTGCCCCCACTTTCCCCATTTTTCCCTTAATAATACCCTTCTCCTATGGTCCCACCCCTCTTGAACTCCTCTTTCCCTTTATCCCTGTTCCCCAGGGGTTCTTGTTCCTCCAAGGGGCTTGGCCTGCTGCAGAGAATTGACTCTGGAGAGTTAGACACAGAAGGAGGGGCTTGTGGAGCCATCTTGGGACCAAAGCAGCGAGCTGCCAGGAACCCAGGGCAGTGGGTGTGGGGAAACCATGGCAGCAGGCGTGGAGAATGTGCGGAGGCAGGCGTGGAGAAAAAAAGATGGCCCTGGTGTCTTACCCACATTGTGAGAGGGGGCATTTACTGAATGCTGGAATGAGACTGTGGGCCTAAGATGGATGGGTGAAAGCTAGCATGACTATGGGGGTGCCGCAGGAGCCATCTGGATTGGTGGGCTCTGAGCCACAGCATGGGGCTGGGCATCCCAGAGCTGAGCAGCACAGGAGCCGGGTGTTTGTTTCATTGTAAGTCACTCTTGTCACCCGACCGCTCCTGTCACCCAACCGCGATGATAATAATGAATGTACATAAAGATATGTTATATGGTTATATGGTTTGCCTGATAGTGTAAGAGACCCAGAGAGAACTCTGCTGACAAAACTGGCATAGTCTGGCCTGGATAAATGAACCACAGCCTTGGGGATGTAGGTCTGGGAAAGCAGTGCTGTTCCCACTGCCTCTGTGGTGGGTCAGCTGGGCTCTGTGTCCCAAATCCAGGAGCAGCTGCCAGAAACCCAGGGGGGAAGGCAATCAAACCCCATACCCTTAATGGGGTTAGCAGTAGTCACGTGGGTTATACAATGGCACCATGGGCCACAGCTATGTTGTAAATGTGGGGATATGTTGCAGGTATGTGAAGATTTGTTAAAGGTTATTCAGAGGCTAGAAAAACTTTTACCCCCAAAAGGAGCACCCAGAGAGGGAGCATGGCCACTTTGCATAATAAAAGCTGTGCCCCAGGCGGAGGAAGCTGAAAAGGCTAGGGAAGTCCTGGCAGACCCAGTTACAGAGCTTGACACTTTAACTTATGTAAGGTCCAAGGACTCAAAGGAAGAGACAGATATTAGTAAAAAGGAAAATGACCTAAAAATAAAAGTAGCTAAAACTGCCCCTCAGATTCAACCATTAATAAAAATGGGAAAAGAAAAAGCTAACAGTGCTGTAGTTAGGAAATATTCCATACTAGAACTGTTAAAACAAGGAAAAACTTACAAGAAAGCAAACAGAGAGCCCCTAGCTACATGGCTGTGAGAGTATGGGACATGGGAGCAAATGGCGTCAGTCTAAGTCCTTCAGAAGCTTCACAGCTGAGTTATATAACTACCCCTCCATCCTTGCGATATAGGCTGTTCAACCTAGGCCAATGCAGCGGGGGAATAGTCTTTAATGGCATGGCTGGTTGAAGGCATTAAAGACACCTGGTTGTCACCAAGGGAGACTAACATGATTAGCAGGGGCTGGAGGACTATAAAGGAGGGGCAGGCATTACTGAGAGAACTAAGTATGAGAAAAGCAATATATAATGTTCAGTTCACTGGGCCAGATAAGACTGTGCTCACCAGAGATGTGAAGGAGAGCTTAATTCAACTGGGACCTCGAGAATGGTATGGAGCTTTAATGGTTTTACTAAGCATTTCTCGTCTCATAAAGGCTATACTAGGGGTGGAAGCAGTTTTCCCCACCAAGTTCTACCCCAGCAGCCAGGTGTGGTCAATGGAGAAATGACAGATATGGCTACAGTCAGGAGGCAGACCCAGGGCCTGCCTGACTCTGGGAACCAACAAGTGCAGTGGAGACAGGAGAACCCCCCTGCCTCCTTAGCCCAGTGCAGGGTCAGGCAACTGGAGCCAAGAATAAAAAAATACAGAGACTCCATGTAAAATCCCACAAGTGCTAAATGACTCCAAAGGGATAACTAAAAATGATAAAGAGCTAACCAAATTAATGCTTTGAACCCATGCTATGATACCTAACAAGGATATATGGAGAAAACAGTTAATTCGAATGGACAAAACCTTTCCATGCTATGTGAGACCTTGTCTATGATTGATTTAATATAAATGTTAACCTTCCTTTGAGTGTTTTACAGATGTCAAACCATTTGAAAGATACCTGAAGAAGCAAAGGCCAGCTATAGCTGTAAAATTCCTGGGAGTTTTATGGTTGGGTAAGATGAAGACAGAGACTCCCAAACTATACAACTGCTAAGAAAATCTAAAGTACCAGGGGTGGATTGTCCCCTGCCCCCATGAGCTGTTGGTCAGAGAGATCCTAGAGGTCCTCAAATTCAACAAGGCCATTGCCATTAATGTCGGTTGTACACTAGAAAGGTCAGTAAGGCCATGTTGCTGAAGAAACTGCATGTTGTGAGTGCGGGAAAAGAAGCCAAGATGGAACTGAGACTAAAGTACAAAACTCTGTGCCACTGGATGGATGACATTCATATTGCAAGAAGGTGCTATGACATGGTTGGGGAAGAAAGGATCCCCTATGATTCTACTCAACAATGGACCCCGAGTGCTGCACACTATGGACATGCCAAGCAATACCTGCAAATGCAATAATGGCTCGACCAACATATGAACAACTGACAAATTTCTAATTGGATAAGGCCTGCACCTAGGGATGGAACACACATCTGGTGCTGTAGGCCAGGCCAATGCCATGTGTTGAGAAAGGCTACAGGCCCTAGTGGGGAAGTCATCACAAGAATACTGTTTAAAGTATCCCAGTAGTACACCTACTGGGATATCTTCTAGGCATTTGTATTTACATTCAAGTTTGCTTAAATGTGTCTGCTTCCTTCCATTTGTCTTTATAGTAGAAGAGACACCACTGAGATAGACCAATGGCCACGGCTTAAAGATAAATAATGGGGCAGCCCAAGAAGTCACTATCTCGCCATGATACAAGAGAGATTGCCCTACATTTGTTGCCCCCTCCCAGGCTCAGGGTCCTTAGTGGAAGATTGGAGGAAAGATTGTAAGAGTGGAGGAAAGGGGTGGAGTGTGTTCCCCAGGGGTTCTGGTTCCTCCAAGGGGCAGGGCATGCTGTGGAGAATTGACTGTGGAGAGTTAGCTGCAGAAGGAGGAGCTTATGGTGCCATCTTGGGACAAGATCAGCAAGCCGCCGAACTCACAGCGGTGGGTGTGGAGAAAAAAGATGGCCCTGGTGTCTCACCTGCATCACAAGAGAGGGCATTTGCCAACCTGGAATGAGACTGCAGGCCCAAGACGCATGGGCAAAAGCTAGCATGACTTTGGGTGCGCCACAGGAGCAATCTGGATTGATGGGCCGAGTTGGGCTGCCCGGAGCTGAGTGGTGCAGTGCTAGGCACTGGGTGTTCATTCATTGTAAGTCACTTCTCTCCCCCACCACGATAATAATAAATGTACATAAAAATATGTTATATGGTTTGCCTGATAGTGCAGGAGACCCAGAGAGAACTCTGGCAATAATCCCTTAGGTTCCTTGTATAAACTTCCCTCCCCCTTCCCCTTAAAATAACCCCATTTTTATCCATATCTTCCTTATTAACACCTGTTAATTAACACCTGTTTCCTACTGTTCTTCTCTTTCAGATTCTTTGTCCTCCTTTACCACCCTGGTTTCTTTTCATTATCCTGGTTCCTGTAGTTATGTATGGATACATAATCACTTTTCAGGATTCGGTGCTAGGATCCACATATGAGGGAGAACATATGTCTTTTTTTTTTTTTTTCTGAGTCTATGTTACTTTACTTATTATAACAGTTTCTAGTTCCATCCAATTACCTGCAAATTTCATGATTTCATCTTTTTCACTGCTGAGTAAAACTCCACCGTATAAATGAACCACATTTTCATTATCCATGTGTCAGCTGAGGGACACTTAGATTGCTTCCACCTCTTAGCAATTGTGAAAAGAGCAGCAACAAACATGGATGTACAAGTGTCTCTGCAATAGGATGAGTTCTTTGAGTATATGCCAAGGAGTGGTATAACTGGGTCAAATGGTAGGTTCATTTGTAGTTTTTTAAGAGTTCTCCATACTGCTTTCCATAGGGGTTGAACACGTTTGCAGCCCCACCAGCGGGGGATGAGTGTTCCCCTTTCCCCACATCCTCTCCAACATTTGGTATCATTTGTTCTCTTGATCTTAGCCAGTCTGACCTGGGTAAGATGAAATTTAAAGTGGTTTTAATTTGCATTTCCCTAAATACTAGTGATTTTGAACACTTTTTAAGATACTTCTTAGCTGTCTTTACTTCTTCTTTTGAGAACTCTCTGATCAGTTACTTAGCCCATCTTTTAATTGGGTTACTTCCTTTCTTGATTCTTTGTTTTTTGAGTTTGTTACATATTCTGAATGTTAAACCTCTGTCAGATGTGTTGCTGGTGAAGATTTTCTCCCATTCTGTGGGTTTTCTCTTCACTTCCTTGGTTGCTTCTTTTGATGTACAGAAGCTTTTTGGTTAATGAGGTCTCATTTGTTGATTCTTGACCTTGTTTCCTGGGTAGTTGATGTCCAGTTTAGAAAATCCTTTCCTACACCTATATCTTTTAGGTTTGTGCGAATGTTTTCTTCTAACACTTTCAGAGTTTTGGGCTTCACATTGAGGTCTTTGATCCATTTGGAGTTGCCTTTCATGCAAGGTGAAATATAGGGGTTTAGTTTCATTCTTCTACAGGTGGATATCCAGTTTGCCAGCACCATTTGCCGAACATGCTGTCTTTCCTCCAGTGAATGTTCTTGGTCCCTTTGTTAAATATCAGGTGGCTGAAATTGCAATTACTCATATTTGGGTCTTCAATTTTGTTTCATTGATCTGTGGGTCTATTTTTGTGCCAGTACCATGTTGTTTTTATGACTAAAACTCTGTAATACAGTTTAAATATCTGGTATAGTAATACCCCCCAGCATTGCTCTTAGTGCTCAGGGTTGCTTTGGCTATCCAAGGTCTTTTGTTCTTCCATATGAATCTTAGGATGGTTTTTTCCAATTCTGTGGAAAAAATGTCATGGGGATTGCATTGAATCTATAAATGGCTTTTGGTAGGATGGTTATTCACAATATTAATTCTTCCAATCCATGAGCATGAGAGGTTCTTCCATCTTCTGATGTCTTCCTCAATCTCTTTCTTTAAAGATTTAAAATTTTCATTGTAGAGGTCTTTAATGTCTTTGTTCAGGTTTATTCTGAGATATTTTTTTTTTTGAAGCTATTGTGAAGAAAAGTGTTTCCCTGTCCTCTTACTCTGATTGCTTGTTATTGGTATATAGAAAGGGTACAGACTTTTATAGATTAATTTTGTAACCTGCCACTTTACTGAACGTGTTAATAATTTCTAGGAGTTTTCTGCTGCAATTTTTGGCATCTCTTAGATATTATATCATATCGGCAATAACAGATTTAATCTCTTTTTTTCCCAATTATTACTCCTTTAATTTCCTTCTCTTGTCTTATGGCTCTTGCAAGAGTTTCAAGCACTATGTTACAGAGGAGTGGAGATAGTGGATAGCCTTGTCTGGTTCCTGATTTCAGTGGGAATGCTTCTAGTTTTACTCTATTTACAATGATGTTGGCTGTGGGTTTGTTATATATGGCTTTAATTATGTTGAGGTATGTTCCCTCTAGTCCAATTCCCTCTAGGACTTTGAACATAAATGCATGTTGAATTTTGTCCAAGGCCTTCTCTGCATCTATTGAGATGACCATGTGGTTCTTGTCTTTGAGCCCATTTATATGATTTATGATGTTTATTGACTTACATATATTGAACCATCCCTGCATCTCTGGAATAAAGCCGACCTGATCATGGTGGATGATCTTTTTGATGTGTGTTTATATGTGGCTTACAAATATTTTGTTGAGAATTTTTGCATCTATGTTCATTAAGGATATGGGTTTATAGTTTCTTTTTTGGTTGTATCTTTACCTGGCTTTGGTATTAGAGTGATGCTG
>NW_008340588.1:6925835-6940210 GCF_000622305.1 Nannospalax galili
TACTCTTTCAATTTCTTTATGTGTCATGGGTCTGTTTAAGCTGTTAAATTTTTCTTGGTTTAGTTTTGGTGGTTCCCATGCTTTTATGTACCCATCCATTTCTTTTAGGTTTTCAAATTTAGTAGTATATAGTTTTATAAAGTATTCCTTTATAGTGTTCTGGATCCTTTTGGTGTCTGTCGTGATGTTTCCTCTTTGATCTCTGATTTTGTTGATTTAGAGGTTCTCTTTCTTTCTTTTGGTTAACTGGACTAGTGGTCTATCAATCTTGTTTATCTTTTCAAAGAACCAGCTCTTAGATTTATTGATTATTTGTATTGTTTTCTTTGTTTCTATTTCATTAATTTCTGCTCTGATTTTTCTTATTTCTTCTTTGCTGTGTTTGTGTTTCATTTGTTGTTGCTTTTCAAGTGTCTTGCGTTGCAATGTTAAGTCATTTATTTGTCTTCTTTCTGATTTTTTAATGTAGGCACTTAGAGCTATAAACTTCCCTTTAAGGACTGCTTTCAACATGTACCAGAGGTTTTGTTATGTTGTATTGTCCTTTTCATTTAGTTCCAAGAATACTTTTGTTTCTTTCTTAATTAATCCTTTGACCTATTCATCATTCAGGAGTGTGTTGTTTAATCTCTGTGTGTTCATGTGATTACTAGGGTTTCTTCCAGTGTTGATTTTAAGCTTTACTGCATTGTTGTCTGACAGAATGCATGGAATTATTTCAATCTTTTTGTATTTGTTGAGGTTTGCTTTGTGCCCCAGTATATGGTCGATTTTGGAGAAGGTTCCATGGACTGCTGAATAGATAGTATTTTCTTTGGTGCTAGGGTGGAATTCTTGGTAGATGTCTGTTAGGTCCATTTGATATATGGTATTGTTTAATTCAGATGCCTCTCAGTGAATTCTCTGTCCTGTTGACCTATCTAATGGAGACAATGAGGAACTGAAGTTCCCTACTATTAATGAGTTGGGATTAATCTGGGTCTTTACATCCTGTAGTACTGCTTTTCTGAAGTTGGGTACACCAGAGTTTGGTGAATATATGTTCATGATTATAATATCTTCTTGGTTTATTGTTCCTTTGATCAGAATGAAGTGGCCCTCTTTATCTCTTCTGATAAGATTAAAGTCTATTTTATCAGATACTAGAATTGCAATGCCTGCTTTTTTCTTAGTACCATTCGCCTGATATGTATTTTTCCATCCTTTCACCTTAAGGTAGTGCTTGTCCTTGAAAGTAAGATGAGTTTCTTGCAGACAACAAAAAGATGGGTTTTGTTTCTTTTTTTTTTGCCTTTTTGAGACAGGGTCTCCCTGTAGTCCCAGCTGACCTGAACTCACTATGTGGACCAGGCTGGCCTTGAACTCACAAAGATCCGCCTGCCTCTGCCTCCCAAGTGCTGGGACTAAAGGCGTGAGCCACCACACCCAGCACAGTTTTGTTTCTTCATCAATTTGACTAGTCTGTGTCTCTTGACTGGGGGGTTCAGTCCATTAATATTTAAATTTATTAATTAAAGTTGTGTATTGAATCCTGTTATTTTTATTTCTGTTCACATTCTTGATATAGCTGTGCATTTCTACAATTATACCTTCATTGAATTTCTTTCTGTAACCCCTGGTGTATAGTTTTTCCTTTCTTCAGCTTTTTTTATTGCTTCAAGAACTCTCTGAAGGGCTGGTTTTGCGGACATGAATTCTTTCAGCCTATTTTTGTCATGGAAGATTTTTCTTTCCCCTTCAACTATGATAGACATTTTGGCTGGGTAAAGTAATCTGGGTTGGCATCTGTGGTCATTTAACACTGGGAATACTTTGGTCCAGGCTCTTCTGGCTTTCATAGTTTGCAGTGAAAAGTCAGCTGTAATCCTGATGGGTTTTCCTTTACATGTGACTTGTTGTCGGGACTCAGGCTTGCTTTGCTTAGCGGGGGACCTGCTGGCTTCGGGGCAGAGGGTCTGATCGGCGACAGAGTCATAAACTCTGGGATCTGTGTCTTTGCAACAGGACAATTTATTTTAAAATTCAGATGTTTTTTATACATCCCAAGGAACTAGCAGTCATGTGGGATATGGCAGTCATATACAAAGATTTAGGGTACAAAGAAACAGGACTTTTAATCTGTTAGTTGGTGCCAGAAGGATTCTTAAACTTTTACTCAAGGTTATCAATGCCAATCCAGTAATTTATTGGCCACAATGTTTTCTTTTTTAGAGCTAAGAGATGGTGAACTTTTAGCTTTTAGCTCATGGGTAAACCTTTAACCTGGCCTAATCTCTTAGCCAGGGATACCTGAGTTATTTGTTCAGGACAAGGAGATGAGCTAAGGGTTGTTGACCAAGACATTTTCCCACAGAGCAGGGAGCCTGCACTTTTATGACCGGGCTGCTTCCTCCTGCCAGTCTAGCAGTGTTCTGCAAGACAGGGATTATCAGAGCCACTGTTTTCAGTGCCTCTCCTGTTAGTAGAGAATGCAGCCTAGACCTATAAGTTTTAGCTCACCTCACCCTAGGGCCTGGCATCCTGGTTTACTACAACTTGTTTTTCTTTTGTAGCTTTCAGTATCATCTATTTGTTCTGAATGTTTAATGTTTTTACTATGATGTGCCATGGAAAGTTTCTTTTCTTGTCCTGTCTATTTGGTGTTCTATTTCCTTCTTGTATTTGTATGGGCATGTCTTTAATTTGGGAAATTTTTTTCTACAATCCTGTTGAAGATCTGTTCCATACCATTATCTTGAGATTCTTCTCCTTCTTGTATGCCTATGATTTGTAAGTTTGGTTTTTTTATGGTGTCACACAACTCTTGCATATTCCATTCTTGTGTTTTCTTAAATTTTTCATAATCTTTGCTTGAGTGGTCTAATTTGTCCACTTTATCTACCAGTCTTGATATTCTCTTTTCCATTTCATTCATCCCATTGGTGAGGCTTTCTCCTCTCATTTCTAATTGGCTTACTGAGTGTTTCATTACCTTCTTCATTTCAGCCTGAGTATTCTTCAATATTTCTACTTCTTTTTTTGAATTCTTCTTTTGAGTTCCATGTCCTGTGTTATCTCTAGGGAGTTCTCATTGTACTCATCTGGAGGACTATTGGTGCTTGGTGGGGATATGTTATTTTGGTTTTTCATATTATTATTTTTCCTCTTGATTTTGAGAAGTGAATTTCTTTTGTAGTTTCTGATTCTTGTGTGAGACTCAGCCCTTCATTTGTTGAGTTCAGATCTGCTTCATTTTGTAAACCTTATGTGCCTTTGTGGTTTACTTGATGGGCATGAAAACCTGGTTGTTTTAGGCTTCAGGTTCTCTCTTTTGATTTTATATTGGAGTGGTCTAATTGCTTTTGTCTTCAGGAGTTTCCACAGTGGACCAAGTGAGCTGAGGCTCAGATGCTCTCAGGGTTTCTCCAGGAAAGTTGCTGCCCTCAGGAATTTGGGGGCTGGGCTGGCCCAGGAGCAGGGCCCAGGAAAGGTGCTGGTCTCAGGAAGCTGGTGGGTCTGCCACCCAGGAATGCAAAGGGAGGTGGGAGCAGGGATAGGCCCCTAGGGCTCCTGGGGACTACTGGGAAGAAATGGTTTTTCTGGATACAAAGGTTCAGGAATCAGTGGTGGCTCTGGGCAGAGAGGTTAGCCCAGGTGTCTGGGGTGCCAAGACAAGAAATGGGCTGGTATCCAGCCTAGGGAGAGAGATACAGTGGGGGAGTTGGGAGGGTGGAAGAGGCTGGGGGAGTCAAGGCGGGGTGGGTGTGCTGGACATACCCAGGAAAGGTGCTGGCACCAGGACACTGGAGTCTGTGCAGCCCAGGAAGCAAAGGGAGTGGAACTGGGTTGGTCTGGATGCAAAGGATCAGGAAGCTGTGGTAGCTCTGGGCCAAGAGGTTAGCCCCAGTGTCTGGGGTGCCAAGATAAGAAATGGGCCAGCGGCCAGGCTAGGAGGAGAGAGGCAGTGGGGTAGCTGGGAGGGTGAAAGAGGCTGGGGGAATCAAGGCACAGTGGACATGCAGGACTTACCCAGGAAAGGTACTGTCACCAGGATGCCAGAGGCTGTGCAGCCCAGGGAAGTAAAGGTACATGAGGGTGGGACCAGGCCCAGAGGGCTCCTGGAGACCAGGAAAGGTGCTGGTACCAGAACCCCCAGAGGCTGTGCAGCCCAGGGAAGTAAAGGCCTGGTCCAAAATTTTTTATATGCCCAGAGAACTCTTTACCTTATAATACTCTGAAGCACACATTTCAAAATTGTCCCATCTTGGCCCACAACAGTGTTCTACTGAAAGAAATGTCATGCACAAACAAGAAAAAGAAAATCAAACCATCTTCTCGGATAGACAGTTGCTCTTTTTAAAATACAGCTTGGGTTGGGGAAATTATATCTTAACAGCTGGGAGTGGTAAGAAACTGACATTCAAAGGAATGTCAAAGGAACTAGGACTGTCTGTTTTGTTTTTCTTCTGCCATTGATGGTGCATGCTTACTGAGCAAAATATAATTATCTCTTTAGTACCACTCCACAAATTCGGCTGTGACAGACCTTTTCCACTGAGAAACCAAAGCACACATTTCAATTAGTTCAATATGCCTCCCAAATGTGTGGCTAGGGAAAGCTTCAGGAAGATCAACCTGATGTATACCAATAAGACACTACTCTTCAGAAGAGGCCTCCACTGGGCAGGCAATAAAAGCAGTCTGTATTGGTTTAGTAATCCTACTGTCATAACAAGTAAGCCTCAGACTCTTGCTTTTGCATAGTAAAAGCTCTCTTTTCTTACTCACATAAACTCTAGTGAGTTGGAGACAGGAGGCATGGCAGCTCTGCTCCACACAAGCATTCCTAGACCCTATTGCCGAGACTGCCTTCTTAATGCCTCATCACCCTGGGTCTCAACATCCAGCTGGCAGAGGAAAGATGAGATAGTTGCATGTGAGAAATTTTATGGGCCAGGTTGAGAGGTGACGCATCATTTTTGCTCTTACTTCACTGGCCCAAACCTACCCGGCCACACTTAACTGCAAGGGATATTGGAAAAAGAGAACCTAGTCCATGAGAAAACGAAAATAACAGGTGAATAGCAAGCCAGCCTCCCTGTCTCAGTTAGGACCACCAACAGCAATGGACTGTCTAAAAATAGCAGACAACCCAACAAAGAGCAATGCACCTAGTGGAGGCAGCACAAGTCTGCAGTGTCACAGGAAAGAGGCTTTATATTAAAACCAACAATTATTGTTAAAGGCCCACTCTGTACATCTACCAATGCACAGCACTGTCGGCATCTCCTTTATGTATTCATTCAGCATTATTTATGGAGCACCTATACTATGTACCTGATACCATGCTTTGAGAGCCTAACAATAGACAAGAAATGTCTCCAACTACCACAGGTCTTATGAAACCCTATGATATATTCATGCAGCAGTAGGTGAAAAAAGGACAGGATTTATCTGAAAGAGGAGTTCACCGAGCTCCTTGAGAATGAACCTACCCAGCACTTGGTATACTCAACATACACAGCACACCCAGCTCCTAGCAGCAACAGAATGAAAGGACAATAAACTGAAACTAGCCAGAAACTAGGCAGGCAGTGATCTGCATGTTAAGAGATGAGGGAGTAAGCATCTGTGGGCAAAAAGGTAACCTAGGTACGGTTGGAGAAAACTTCCAAATTCTATATACAAATAAAGGTAGACAGAGGAAATAAAACAATAGCTCTCTTCTACATACTTTGGATCACAAATGAAACAAGTGAGTTCTATTTTTAAAAAAGATCTATATATTATGCAACAGTGTTGTAGGGCCCTTATGAGTTTTACATGCTGCCATTTTGCTTTTCGCACATTTCATTGTTTTAAGATTTTATTTACGTTTATTTTATATGTATGTGTGTTTTGCAAGTGTATTGGTTAAGTGTACTTGTGCATGCAAGGCCGGAGTAGGCCCGAGGAGGGCATCAGATCCCCTGGAACTGGAGTTAAGATAGGAAAGAGAGCCTGGCCCCTGTGGTGGCACACGCCTTTAATCCCAGCACTCAGGAGGCAGAGGTAGGTAGATCTCTGTGAGTTCAAGGCCAGCCTGGTCTACATAGTGAGTTCCAGGCCACTAGGACTACTGGGAGACCCTGTCTCAAAAAGACAAAAAAATTTAAAAAAAGATAAGAAAGAGAAAGTTTATTTCATCTTACGCTTCCAGATTAACAGTCATCACTGAGGGAAGTTAGGGAAGACTCTTGAGGAAAGAATCTACAGGCAGGAACTGAAACAGAGATCACAGAGGAACGCTGCTCACTGACCTGCTTCTTCCCATTTGTGTTCAGCCAGCATTCTTTTAAAAAATTTTATTATTTTTATTTTATGTGTATAAGTGTTGCCTGCATGTATATAACTGCACCTGTGTCATGCAGTGCCCTTGGAGGTCAGAAGAGGACATTAGATCTCCTGGAACTGGAGTTACTGATGGTTGTTAGCCACCATGTGGGTGCTGAGAATCAAGCTGAGGTCCTCCACAAGAGCAGCCAGTGCTCTTAACCACTGAGCCATCTCTCCAGCCCCTATCAGCCAGGATTATTATACAACCCAGGACCACCTGCACAAGGATGGTACCACCCATGAGAGGCTGGGTCATCCTACTCCACTCATCAATCAAGATCCCTACAGACACTGCTACAAGCCAATCTGATCTGGGGAATCCTTCAATTGGAACTCCCTCTTTCCAGGTGACTGTTGGCTGTGTCAAGTTGACAATAAAAACTAGCCAGCAGTGTTTAATGTCAAAGCTTGGCAGCATGATATGCTATGCACAGTGTCCCAGGTGGCCACACATGAGAACTACTTTTATTTCAATGCCAGTAAAAATGCCACTTCTCCAAATATTACTTTAAGAACAGGATGTACTGAGTAGACATGAGTCCTACATGCTTTAGTTATCAGGCCTTGGAACCTAATTTATGGCCAGGCTATTATGCATAACTGCAGTTTAATCTCTCAGAAGGAAATCTTTTTTTTAAAAAAAATTTTCTTCTTGAGACACGGTCTCCCTGTAGTTCCAGCTGGCCTGGAACTTGCTATGTAGACCAGGCTGTCCTCAAATAGAGAACTACCTGCCTCTGCCGCTCATGTGCTGGGATTAAAAGCATGTGCTACCACATCCCACTAGAAGGGACTCTTTTAAAGTATATTTCCCTTGGCATTTTTTTTTTTAATTTAAAAATTTTTAATTTTATGTGTGAATGTTTTGTCTGCATGCCTGTAAGTACACCATGTGCATGCAATGCCTGTGGAGGCCAGAAGAGGGCATTGGATACCCTGGAGTTACAGGTGGTTGTGATCTGCCATGTGGGTGCTGGAAACTGAACCCAGGTTCTCTGTAAGAACAGCAAGTGCTCTTAACCAATGATCCATCTCTCCAGCCCACATTGATTTTTATTTATTTATGAATTATTTTACTTTTGTTATTGTTACCTAACATATATTAGACACTATGTGTCAGGTACTGTGCTAAATCCTTTGCATTAACTGGTTTATTTATACTCTTATCAATCTCTTCTATAGCTCATGATTGTGAGGCTTAGAGAGATTAAACATGTTGCTGAAGGATGCAGACAGAGCTTATAGGTAGGGTTTGGGATACAGAGCAGAGAGCACTTTTGAAGTCCATATTGTTGTAGACTTTGGTAATCCCCCTCAACTAATTTTAAGAATGAGGTGAACATGTAAGTGCAGGAACAAAATGTACTGTGTTTTCACAGATGTGCTGAACCTGTACAGTAAGACATTGTCCTTGGATGACCTAAGACAGAGAAGGTTCAGATTTCAAACTTTCTACAGACACCTATACATTTCTGAGGTAGAACTTCAGATATTAATCAGGAGACTTCAGAACTGGAAAATACCAATTACAGTACCAGACTATAAAACTGATCAAATAATACACATTTATCTTCCTATATGCACAAACCTTTGGAGAGTTCAAAAAATGTAAGGCATGGTGCTGGGCATGGTGGCACATGCCTTTAGCCCCAACACTAAGGAGGCAGAGGCAGGTGGATTTCTGTGAGATCAAGGCCAGCCTGGTTTATACAGCAAGTGCCAGGTCAGTTTGGGCTGCAAGAAGTCAGTCTCTCTCTCTCTCTCTCTCTCTCTCTCTCTCTCTCTCTCTTCTCTCTCTCTCTCTCTCCCTCTCTCTCCATATATATATATATATACATATATACACATACACATATATGGCATGGATTTTGTATTCAAGGGGTTACACTAAAGAAACAAAACTAATATTTGAGAACAATTAAATTCTAAACTATATAACATCCTCCATACATCTGAAAACAATTAAGAAAAATCTAAAAAGCTAAAGTAATTGCCAAAGGATTCTTGGAGCAGAAGACATTTCAAATAGATAAAAAACAGACAAATTTTTACTTTGAATCAAATGTTTTAGAAGAACTTTTGCAACTGTAGAATATGTACCACTGTCTTTTGTATGCCAGTTTACTGACTGAATTTGTCTATCAGTTATTCATGTAGTAGACTTCATGTGTTTCAAGGTGTTAGCCAGACAGAAAATTTCTAATATGGATGATAACACTGTCAGATAAGGGCTGGATGGTAATCCTCTTATAATTTTTCTATGTTATTCCAGAACATAAGAGAAAGGAAAACATGGTTCTTGGGCATGTTGTTTAAGACAGTAAAACCATAAAGATCAGTACAGGCCCTCCTACTGGCAACAGAAAAAAGCTGTCTTTCATCAGAATCTTAACCCCATTTTCCCTGGTACACCATCTTACAGAGAAAGAGCTGACCAGACCTTATTCTTGGCTTTCAGGACTGATACTGTTAATTCAAGTAACTCAAAAGGACCTCTTGCAGAGGACCTAGGTTCAGTATATAGCATGTATATTGGGTAGTTCACAACCACCTATAACTCCAGTTCCAGGAGATCCAACATCCTTTTCTGACCTCCATGGGCACCTGCCCACATGTGATGCAAATAAATTCATGCAGGCACATATACACATACAAATAAGTATCTTCAAAAGGACCTCTGTAGGCAGCTGCTATCTGGCTTCATCCTCCATGTAAAACTTTTTTTTATTACGTTTATTTATTCATTACTTTTGTGCATGTATGTATATGGGTACATGCATGCGACATCATTCATGGAGGTTAGAGGACAACTTGACAGAGTCACTTTTCTTCCACCATGTGGGTCCCTGGGATTGAACTCAGGCCATTAGGCCTGGAGGCAAGTGATCTTACCTGCTGAGTCATATCACCAGCCCTCCTTAAATATACTTTAATAGTAAGAATAATTTTAATCACATTATTGCTGAGTTTTGCAACAATTTACTATAACCAATCTCCACACAGGAAAGGAGCACAACAGATTTGATTTTGATTTTTATCAAATGATTACAGTCCTGAGTGTTTAAATGCTTCTTGTGTAAAAGTAAAGGTGAAAATTCATATGAGTTTTAAAAATTAGATCTTGAAGAATAAAGTAAAACTAACCTTCACACCCTCACCAGCATCTAGTAGTAGTTTCTAGCACTCAGACCCACTCTCTTTTGAAACAATTTACAGACTCCTTATGAACAGGAAAAATTCAGATGCTGCCACTAGTTGCCTACTGAATCACAAGCCTCTGCCTCTGCCTCCAAGTACTGGAATCAAAGGTGTGCACCACCATGCTGGTCATTTCATTTTTTTAAAGACCCTCTTGGGCCAGGGAAATGGCTCAGTGGGTAAAGGAACTTGCCACAAAGGCCTGCATACCTGAGTCTGATTCCTGAAACTCCTAGTGGAAGGAGAAAATCAACTCCTGAAAGTTGTACTCTGACTTCCCGACACGTGCCACCTGCATTCAACCCCCCCCCCATAATAAAATAAAAAATTTAAGACAATCCTCTTGCCTCTTGTGTGGCACTAGTAAAAAACAAAAAATAATAATAAAGTGACAACTATTCAGTTTATCAGTGATGACAGTTAATAACCCCCCAACTCCCGACTTCCCAGTCAGTGATATCTTTTTTCCTGCCATGCTGGGTCTTGGCACATGCTAGGCAAACACTATCCTTAAGCCTCACTTCCAGCCTTTACCAGGTTATCTACCATGACAGTGGGCTTGTTCTATCATTAAATCAGTGTTCCTTACAATGATTTCTAGTCTTTATTACATCCTAACCAGAGGCTCCTTGAAGGCCAGGGACTTTATAAAGTTTATTTGGGCAAGCCCTATACAGACAGCTGAATCAAGACAAACCTTTCAGTCAGAAATGTATTCCTGTGATGTGGGACTGAGCTCACCCGGATGCTCTATTACCTTCTGTGGGGGTGGGTGTATGTCAAAGGCAAGGGATCTGTGCAGCCCAAATATTAGCCCTCACTTCTGACAGGGAATGAAGCAATCTCCTTCAGCTTTAGACACAATGAACTCTAGGGAAACTGGCCACAGAGCCCTCTGCTGGGCTAGGAGACATGCATCCTTCTTACTTGCTTCAGATGAGCACTGGGCTTCCACTGACAGGGGAGAATAAAATGAAGCACAGAGGTGTAAGTTATAGCTGGCCACGGGAAGCAGAATTCCTGTGTAGATTTAGGACATGCCTAGCTCCCCATACAACACATTCTGAGGTGCCTACGAGTATCAGGAAAATATGTCCCAGGCAGCAGCTTGGAATGGCCACTCCATCAAGTCATATGATGCTCATCAGAGCATTACATGGCACTCGTGTTCCTGAAGATGCCACTCAGATTTTGCCATCTACCCTTTGGCACATGGCTCTGCCCCATACCCAATAGATAGCTGCTCTCTATAGGCCATGTGATGGCTTTCTGATGACTCTTCAAACTCCAGCTCCTATGTGGTTTCCTTAAAGAATTTCTCAATAAAATTTTCAGCCTTTCACCCCAATTCACAAAGCTAATTACTCCTCTACTGAGCTCCTTACCACCCAGCACATTTTTCTGTGTCCATCTCACACTGTGTAGTAATTATGTGTTTATACATCTGACTTCCAGAATACATGGCCAGACCTTAGCACCTGAGTTAAGTTTTTAAAATGTTTTGTTACATTCAGCATGGTGACTCTCTAGCTCATAGTAGGCACCTTACACATCTTTGATAAACCAAATGGATGTGAGGTTTTAATTCACAATAAATAGCATTTGTTTTCCTTTCTGATAAAATTCTTCTGTTGTTCCTTTAACCATTTTGCAGATATCTTTTTTGGTTATTTGTTTGCTCTGGTTTTTTGAGATAGGGTTTCAAACTGTAGCACAGACTTCCTTTGAACTCACAGAAATCCTCTTGCTTCATCTTCTTGCCTACTGGGATTACAGGTATGAGTCACCATGCTTGACTTCATGAGTGCTCTTTTTTCTCGAGTCTCTTATGCAACCTGCCCTTTTCTATCTAATTTATATTCAGTTAAAAGGAGAAAAATAATATATACATGTATTATTGAAATATACTTTTTCAGTAGGTATCCATTCTTTTATGGAGTCTGAACACCCTTGTGTATCAACAAATAAAGCAATTGGGCCAGATGAGGAGAGAATAGGAACTTTAAGTGGGAAATGCCAAGGTCTCAGTTTTCCTCATGAGATTCCTCTGCAGCTCGTGTTCAGTGCTTTACTATCAAGGGACACAATGCTGAGATGTGTGCTTCAGCTCAAAACCTTCCAGGACTCTAATTATTACAGGCAATTACCTATTTCTGACAAACAATAATTTGCTGTTATATACTCAATTTTGTCTATATTTGTAAACAAATTTTCTCTTGCCAATTATACCATTGTATCAGATCTGAGAAAAGTACCTTTAAGGTATGTATCCTTTTGAATTATATAATTAAAAAAATAGAAGTGATAAGAAAAGATGTTCTCTTCTTTTAAGATTTATTTATTTTGTATGTATGTATGTGCCTGAGTGTATGTATGTGTACCCTGTGCATGCACAGACCAGAATAGGGTGTCAGATCCCCTGGAACTATAGCTATAGGCAGTTCATAACTGCCTGGTGTGGGTGCTGGAAACCAAAGTCGGGTCCTCAGAAAGAGCAGCAAGTGCTCTTAACCGCTGAGCTTTTCGTTGTCATGATGGAACAGGATGCAGGAGATTGAATTTTGTAGTCTACTTAGATGAACAACTGTGAATCTTTCATTGTAAAGGCTCTAAATCAGGACAGGAAGTTGTGTTGGCTAAATTGCACTTACATCCTTTGGGTTAGGAAATAGTAATAGCAATGTCTAATAAAGCTAATAAAATTATGAAATCACAGGCTCTTTAGTATGATAACTTAGGAGTCAAGATTGTTACAGTTCACTCAACTCTGGTGATCTTGTCCTGAGCCTTTATCTTGATCACCATGCCCATCATTATACAGGCTGACCAAGCTGCTAGCAGGGCTTTTAGAAAGTAGTCAGGACCATGTGCAGTAATATGTCAAGGAGCTTTGAACACAGATCCATGTTCTCAGTATTCTTAAACCAGATGGCAAAAGCCTCCCAGAAAAATCTTTCAGAGTTATATCTTTTTAGAAAATTTTATTATTTTATGTGTCTGTTTTGTCTGCATGTATGTAATGCATGCAATGTCCACAGAGGCCACAAGAGGGTGTCAGATTCCCTGGAAATGGAGTTATGGATGGTTGTAAGCTACCATGTGGGTGCTGGAAGCGAGAACCTTGGTCCTCTGGAAGAGCAGTCAATGCTCTTAACCACTGAACCACCTCTCCAGCCCTCAGAGTTATATCTTGAGAAAAACTGCAATGAAGCAGGAGTAGGAACTCAGTCCAGGATTTCTAAATCTTTGATTAAAGATTTAGAAAGTTTACATAAAAACAGTTCCATGACTATCAAACATTAGTTATAAACCACCAGATGCAATAAAAATAACTGAAGAGAGAAAATAATTATAGCCATCTTAAAAAAATACGTACATGTAATCTAAAAACCATGTATAGTTAATCTAAAAAATTAAAAGCACCTAAGCCTTTGAAAGATAAATCCTTTATATTTTAAACCACCTTTGAATGCCTACACCTAACAGCTGCACAGAGGAATTTACTTTAGAGTTCTTTTTTCATTGTTTCATCACAAGGGTGTGGGGTAAATCCAGCTTTGTTTAGCTTAATACAGGATAGCGCTCAGGGTAACTAAGACATCAGCTCTTTCTTAGAAACCACTTCAAGATCACAGAACAGTGGATCTCCTGAAGGTCACTGGGCTGTTACATAGTCATTGAAGATAGAGAAATATTTCTAATTCCAGCTGTTAGCTTACCTTGAAGAACTTCCATGGGGAGAACAGTCCAGGCATTTTCCAGGTAGGAGATGTAAATATAGCGAGCTGTATTGCAGGCCAGGCCAATGTACAAAACCCTGAAAATGAAACAAAAGAAAGTTGAGACCCTAGGATGAAGCACAAAATGTGAACATTACATAGACTTCCTCTCCTCAAAACATCTGTGATTGACAGATATGTTCCAAACTCAGGATCAGGACGATAAAAGACAAACCTAACCACCAATATAGGAATAAGGCTGTTTCTAACATATCTATCGGCCTTCAGCCTTTCTCAAATGCTTAATGTAAAAGCCAACATTACCCTTCCTGAAATTTAATTAGTAGCAGAGATGATGCTTTTTTTTAAAAGATAGTATGGGCACAGGGCCAACTATAATGACACTGATGGCTTCCTTCCAGGTGGCTGTACAGTAAATATGACTGGGACTGTAGCCTTCACAACAATGGGGTGGGGCTTGGATAGGGGATAGTATAAAAATGATACTATAAGCCTTGCTTATGATATGCAGGTCACCAAAGAGTTTCATAAGACTCTCAACATCACTGGAAACCATCCCTGAAGGCTGAATAATAAACTATTTAGAAATCAAATGTTTTCTTCTTCCTCCTCTTCCTCTCCCTCCTCTCCCTCCCCCTTCCCACCTTGAGACAAGGTTTCCCTATAGCACCTCCAGCTGACCTGGAATTCGGCTATGTAAACTAGGGATTTGCCTGCCTCTGCCTCCTGAGTGCTGGTATTAAAGGCATATGCCACGACACATAGCTTCAAATGTTTTCTTACCAGTTCAACTGATACGTTTGTTAGTTTAAAAATTATCTGTGATATCATGTTCTTACAAAACAGATAAATATACATTAACTTCTAATATTACTACCACCAAAAATATGAGTAAAAACCTAAATGAACAAAGACTACTGAACAAAGACCACAGCAGTGCAGCAAGTACTTAGAAGCCATGGTTGCTGTGGCTCAGTACATCCTGATGACAGGGTGTTTCTCTCTCTCTCTCTCTCTCTCTCTCTCTCTCTCTCTCTCTCTCTCTGTGTTCATACATGCATGGGGAGCACAGAAGACAATCTC
>NW_008340588.1:6940420-6946983 GCF_000622305.1 Nannospalax galili
TCTCTCTCTCTCTCTCTCTCTCTCTCTCTCTCTCTCTCTCTCCCTCTCCCTCTCCCTCTCCCTCTCCCTCTCCCTCTCCCTCTGTCTCTCCCCTCCCCCTCCTGCTCTCCCCCTCTCTTTTTCCATCTTCTGCTTATTTTTTTTAACTTTAATACTTTTCTTATTTTATTTGTGCTACTTTTACTTATGTGTATGTCTGTGTGCATGGATATGCACATGAGTGCAGGTGCCCATGGGAGCCAGAAGAGGGCGTTAGATCCCCTGGAACTGGAGTCATAGGCAATTGTGAGCCACCTGATGTGGATGCTGGGAATTAAACTCAGGTCCCCTTGAAGAGTAGTACATGCTCTTATTCAGAGCCTGCTTTTCTTATTTTCTAAATCCAAGTAGATGAAAACCAGAAACTAAAAGAAATCAACCCCAGACCAGCCAGGGCTACACTGTGAGCCCTGTCTCAACACAACACAACACACAATACAAAACAAAACACCCACATGACAATTACTGGCATTCTTCTGATCTTGCCCAACTAAATTTTTATATTCCTAGAAATGCTGATTTCCTTTTTCCAACTGTTAGAGTAGCAAAAAGCCCCATAAGATTGATTGGTCAAAAAATAAAAATCTCTGGCCTGGTTGGAACCTTAATTTTCCAGTTTTTTTCTGGTTACCTGGTCACAGGACTACCCCTAAGAAGGCAGTTCACCTTATGTTATATGAAAGAGATAGGCAGAATACCTAGTGTGTTAATGAGATGTTGAACTTTTCCTGCTGGGAATCCCCACCTCTTAGCACAGTTCTTACCGACCCAGTTATGGACATGAGGCCTCTGGGTCCCTGTAAGTCTTGCCTGCTTTTCTGACTTCTTCAGAATCATATAATCTTTTCTTTCTTTCTTTCTTTCTTTCTTTCTTTCTTTCTTTCTTTCTTTCTTTCTTTCTTTCTTTCTCTTTCTTTCTTTTTCTTTTCTTTCTTTCTTCCTTTCTTTCCTTTCTTTCTTTCCTTCCTTCCTTCCTTCCTTTTTCTTTCTCCTTTCCTTCCCTCCCTCCCTCCTTCCTTTTTTTTCTTTCTTTTTTTTTTTCTTTTTGAGACAGCGTTTCCCTGTAGCCCCAGCTGACCTGGAACTCACTATGTAGATCAGGCTAGCCTCAATCCCTAGAGATCTGCCTGTCCCTGCCTCTGCCTTCCCAGTGCTGGGACTAATGGCATGCACCACCTCTCCCGGCCTCTTTTCATCTCTATACCTCTTTTCTAACCATGCTTTCCTTAATGCTTTGGACTGTCCCAACCAACATTTTGGGTTTCTTTACCTTTTCCTATACAGCTCTCTTGTCCTCCTGCCATGTGGCTGCTAGTCTACCATGCGTCTGTCTGACCTCCATGAAGGTTCTAAACGGACATGGCTTCATGGCTTTTTTCCTTCTCCCCTTCCTTCTCTTCCTCAAGGTAGTTGCTGAGATTTATACTTTGCCTGCCCTGAGGATTTTTCCTTAAATTCTAACATTGTCCAAAAGCTTCCATTTGAGTCCATTCTTAAATTCTTTTATGAATGAGACTAAGAGCCCTGGCAAGGGGACCCTGATCTCCCCTGTATCACAATTTTAAATCAAGAAAAGGAAATCCTCTCAGGTCTCTGACTAGAAGTGATCCTAAATATGGAACAAAAGGACCAGGAAGAAGACAGAGGGTGGGTGGGTGGGCGTGTGGGAGGGACCTAAGAAATCCTTAAAGAAGCACTTTCAATAAAGCCCTGGGTCATCTAGTTTTATGGACAGTGTATTCTTCATACTTATTTTTTTCAAGAAACAATATACGCTTTAAAAAAGCATATATGGGGCTGGAGAGATGGCTCAGTGGTTAAGAACACTGACTGTTCTTGCAGAAGACCCGGGTTCGAATCCCAGCACCCACATGGCAGCTAAAAACTGTCCACAACTCCAGTTCCAGGGGATCTGATAGCCTCTTCTGTCCTCTGTGGGCATTGCATGACACGGGTGTACTTACCTGCATGCAGGCAATACATGCATACACATAAAATAAAAATAAATATTTCTTTTAAAAAGCATATATTTCTATCTTGCTTGATAAAAATTCTGTTTGACAAACTTGTAACCAATCCATTAGGCTTTCTCTGCTAGGAGAAAAAATTAAAATGCAAAACAAACTACAGAAACACAAGTTGTACAAGCCCCTTCCACTCCCTTTTTAAGGACTACACCAGCTCTGCATGACCTTCATTTTTTCTAACTTGGGGGCCAGCAAACATTTTTGATAAAGGCCCATAAAGTAGAGAGTTTAGGCTTCCTGGGCCATAATCTGCTGTTCCTCAGCTCTACTGTGGTGGCCTGAAAGCAGCCACAAACCATATTCAAAATGCAGGAAAATGACCGTGCTCACTCTAACATTTCAGTTATGAACACTGGAATTTAAAAATAGCATTCCCTTTATGACTTTATTGAACCATTTCAAAATGTAGAAATGGTTCATGGGCCATACAAAAACAGGAAGTAGGACAGATATGGCTTTTAAGTCACAACTTTGAGAGCTGGCCTAGCTCATTAATGGCTAATCTTGGCTATATGTCAGATTTACTCTGGTAAAAAACACAAATGTCAAGACCCATCTCAATAAAGAGCTCTCTGGTTAAAGCCCAGGTATGGTGCTTTGGAAAGTTCCTCGGGTTATCGTGATACTGAATCACAGTGGAGAACCACTGGTCTGGCTCATTCCAAGCTGTCTCCGTTAATATTCTCCTATAATCCTATCAAAACAAACTTGATAATCTACCTTTCTAATGCTCAGACTTGCCTATCTTCAACCTGTTTTTGAGTCTACCTCTGAATCAGGTCATTAACATTTATTTAATCCAGGCCATAGTCCAAAACTCTTGGCCTAAAGTCACTCAGGGTCAATCAGCCCGGGTTAAGGGGTAGACTATGTTGTGGTATCCAGCTTCTAGGCATGTGGAATTCAGTCACTGGAGTTACTGGTACACAGCTTCTGAGACCCTTGGGTCTTGACTGTTACCAGCAAGCTAAGTGACTATGAATTTAATGTAATCTTTATTTCATTCTCATAGTGCTACAGTCACAATAGTCCTCTAATATAAAAATATCCATAAAAAATAAAGAAATAAAGTAGCCAGAGCAAGTTATTCCCCCTCTTTGAAACAGGTTCTTCAGCTATCAAGTAGGGATAATAACATCTGCTCTACAAATCTGACATATTACAACATGCAAACTGCCCAAAATAAGCACTCAGTAAGTGATAGTATTATTTTAAAGGAAAGTGTCCAAGAAACCTTTAGTTTGCTGACAAAAACTTCAGAATCCTAGAATTTCAAAAGAGAAAGAATCCTGGTATGTTTTGGATCTCAGTGTTCCCCAAAGTGTTATGTATGATAGTTCTTGTTTCGAGATAATGGCGCAGTTGGGAGGTGGTTGAACCTTTATGAGGTGGGCTTAGGGGAAGGAGGTTAGGCTGTGAGGAGAGTGTTAATAGTTTGAATCTGAAATGTCCCCTATACACTGATGTGCTTGAACACCTGGTCACCAGCTAGTGGCACTGTTTTGAGAGTTTGTGAGTCCCAGCTGGTAAAGGTAGGTTACTGGTGACAGGCCTCTGAGGGCTAGAGCTGGCCCTGCTTCTGGTCCCATTCTCTGATTCTTGGCACATCGAGATATGAACAAGTCACGCCACAAGCTCCTGTCACCACTGACCAAGCCAGTGTGGCCACCATGCTTTCCGTGCCATGATGGACTGTACCCCTAAAACTGCCAGTCAGAAATAACCCCCTCCCCTCCCTTAAGTCATTGCTGTCAGGTATTTTGTCATAGAAATAATAAAAACAATCAGTATGGGGGACATGTCCTTGAAGAGGATACTAGGACCCGGTCCCTTGTCTTGCTCTCTGCTCCTTGGCCACCATAAGGTGAGAAGCTTTCCATCACCATGTTCTCTCCAGTATGATGTTCCTACCTCATCACAAACCCAAAGCAATGAAGCCAAATGACCATGGCCTGAAACATCTGAAACCATGAGCCAAAATAATATTGCTTCCTTTTTGCTTTTTGCCTGAAGTATTTTGTTATGGCAATGGAAAGCTAATACTGAACCTTAGCATGTTTTTTCCTCACCAACTATTTTGGGGAACAGCAGTTTTAAGAAATTAGCAAAGATTCACAGCTGGAGAGATGATTCAGTGGTTAAGAGCACTGGCTGCTCTTGCAGAGGACCCAGGTTCAATTCTAAGCACCCACATGGCATCTAACAACCATCTGTAACTCCAGTTCCAGGGGATCCAGCACTCTCTTCAGGCCTCCATGGGCATTGTATGGCATGGGTGTACTTATAAACATGTAGGCAATACACATAAAATAAAAATAATAAAATATTTGAAAAGAAATTAGCAAGGGTTCAATTATGACCATAAAAGAAGATAGTATTTGGATCTTTGGCAAAGACAGACATTTATTAACTAGGCACTAAAAAGTATTTTAGCAACCTAAGAATCTTGAATATCTGAATGGGATATTTAAGCTGTAATATTATCCCCCTTTACTATATGTATGTGTGTTTTGCCTGCATGCACGTAACTGCACCCATGTCATGCAATGCTTGCAGAAGCCAGAAGAGGGTGTCAGATTCCCTGAAACTGGAGTTACAGATGATTGTAAGCCACCATGTGGGTTCTGGGAACCAAACACAGATCCTTAGCAAGAGCAGCCAGTGCTCTTAACTGCTGAGTCCTCTCCAGCCCTATCATTCCCTTTTATAGACTGAATTGTACCCCACATTCATATGTTGAAGGCCTAAAGCCTAAACCCCAGTACTTCTGAATGTGACTGTATTTGATAACATGAATGAGGTCACATGGGTGAGTCCTAATCCAATGTGACTTGGTATGGAACCTTTAGAAGGGGAGACTGGGAGGTAGTCAAAGGGGCAGGCACTGTAGGAGGCAAGCCGAGGAGCCTCAAAAAAGGCTATCCCTGATGGCATCTTCATCTTGGATTTTAGCCTCAAGAAATATGTAGAAAATAAATTTCTGTGTTCTCAGCTGCCCCTTCTGTAGTACTTTGTTAGGACAGCTGTACCAAGCCTAATGCACTCATTCTCACAGAGTTAAGAGTTTGATGATAAAAAGTAATTTATCAGATATTTTACTAGACCATCTTCTGGACAAGTTCACTGAGTATAGAGCTTACGTTCAGGGTCCTAGAACATTGCTCGATATCAGTGTCCTGTAAGACATATTCTGAAAAATGCTTCTCAATTATAGATACCTACCTATGAACCATCTGTAGTGAGAATAACAATAGTGTTCATCACTTTCCTGTTTCGTAGCAGGGCTCAGTAATAAAAGTAAGCAAGAAACAGGCAATTTTAGAACAGATGTTTAGTTTAAGTGAAGTTATCCATGAAGAGGAGCAAACTGGTCATGAAAAAACAATTTTCCAGATACCTAGTCTAAATTTGAGCAAAGTATGAAAGCAGGAGAAAAATACTTAGGAGATTTAAACTTCTTATACACCCACAATTTACAATTATCATCAGTTGTAGATAATAAAACTGGTATTCTTTTTTAACAGTGTGTTGAAGAAATAGACACAGTTAATTGTAAAGTCATTCTGGGTTATCTAACATAGTGTACATGAGCACTATGCCCTATTTTTAAAAATTTGACCAACTATACTATGGCTGAACCTCTAAGAGTCCTCCTCCAAGAGTCATACCAAACCCCAATGAACATGAATTTTATTAGTATATATTTACTGAGATATCACTATGTACTATACCATACACTGTGCTGGGTTCAAGGAAAACAGAAATGAAGGGGAAATGTTCCTTGCCTTCATGGAACTTAGTATAGTAGGAAGAAAGTCACATAAGAAAAGAAGCTGAATAAAATATATTAAAGAGATATGCACAAAGTGCATGGGAATACAAGCTAATCCTAAGAGGTCAGAGACACCTGGGCTAGAAGTAGCTGGACTAGGGTGGGAAAAGCATCATACGTAGCAGGATCAGAGTGAACAAAGATTAACCTGAAAGCTTAAAGAGTCTATAGCCAGAGACTATTTTGGAAGGACCCCAAAAGGGCAAAAAAAATCTAAGGACCAAAGAGAGATAAGTGAACTTTTCTAGTCTAGACCTATTCTAGAAATTATTCCAGAGATAGCACACAGCATGGACAGTAAGAGAAGTCTATGCAGGCTCATCCCACAACACCCATCTGATTCTTCTCATATGTATATCTACCCTCTCAAGGAGCAGATAAAGATCTGTGCCTGTGTTTCAGACATAAATGCTGTATGATATTGGACTATGGTTCTCTCACCCACAGAATCATGTGCTGCGTTTCTGTTTTGGCTTAAAAATAAGTGTGCTAGTTAGTTTGAATATTACTCCTATGTTTTTAATCTGTTGAGGGATGAATAAAAATAAACCATATGGTTAATCAAACAGCTTAAGAAGGTACACGAAATAGTGTTGCCACAATCATTTTCTTTCTGGACAAAAAAAAAAAAAAAGATTTGTTGAGGAAGATTTAAGGAAATTGTA
>NW_008340588.1:6946998-6956678 GCF_000622305.1 Nannospalax galili
GGTAGATTTAAGGAAATTGTAATGTAGTGGGAACATTTAAATTAAAGCTGCCAACAAAAATAAGATTATACTAGAAAACCTTTTCCTCATAGCCTACCTGGCACATCACTCTGCCTCACTCCCTGTCCTCCAGCCCAAAATATGACAAAGGGACCACAGGCCCAACAGCTTCACCCGTCCCTGTGTCCTGATGTCCTGCTCCATCAGATCTCCCTCAGCTCCACTGCATACCAAGACCATATTGCCTTTACACATGATCATAGTGCCATGTGCCTATACATTTAATACTTATCTCACCTATAAATGATATTATTGGCTGACTGCATTCTCCATAGAGAGTAAGGACTCTGATATTATGACAACTCACTTTTATCCTTAATGGCTGAAAAAACAGGCACTCAGTAAATACTCATGAACTATCAGGAAAATGTGAATACTTTAAACCAAACACCAATTAGTAAACATTTGTTGAACACATTTTGTGTTATGTGCTAGGGATGCAGTGACAAATAATATACAAATATTCATTATGCACTTATGCACATATTATACTTAAAATTGTATATGTATATTTTCAGATAGCTGGTTACTGTGTAGTAATAAGTAATGAGTTTGTGAAAAAACATTAACTTCCTTCTTCCTAGAAATAGGAAGGTTAAAAAAAGATGTCTATATTAGGCAACATTTTTGAGAATGTTATGATCAGTCTCGAAGATAACTATCATGATTTATGTGGACATGTAAATATTTCAATGCACAGCCCACTAGAATTTGCTTCTGGGGAAGAACTGTGCACATGTGCAAAAGCAGATAACAGAGCTCTGCTCACCACAGGCCTGTCTCATCAGAAGACAGAATATTAGCAAGCAAGCCACAAGCTCAAAGAGCCAGTGGCATTCCCACTGCATAGCTGAAGGGGTCAGCAAGAGCCCTTGGAGGCCACCAGCTTCCTATCCCCAAGCAGGAATAGCTGGTTACTGACCCATCCTTGTAGAAGAGGGCTTGAGGAGCACACTGTCAGAAGAGAAGATGAGGGAGAAACAATGGTCGTTTAGCCGTGTGTGTCAGTGTTGCTCCCAATACTTCCTTTCTACTGTTCGTGCTAGAAAAAGAAAAGGTCAAAGTAGGTCTGAGTGTCTGCTGGCCTGAGATCATCTTTACTCTGCTACCTTCAGGCCTTTCCTCATGACTGAGAGGTTAAGAGAATAAGAGGCACCACCAGCAAGGTCCCTGTGGTGCTAGTCCCTGTCCATACTGACATCTCTCTGTTGTTTTTTTTTTTTAATGTGTACGAGTGTATTGCCTGTATGTATGTAAGTGCGCTCATGTTGTGCAATGCCATGGAGGTCAGAAGAGGGCTTCAGATTCCCCTGGGAATGGAGTTAAGGGCGGTTTGTAGCTACCATGTAGGTGCTAGGAATCAAACCCAGGTCCTCTGCAAGAGCAGTCAGTGCTCTTAACTGCCGAGCCATCTCTCCAGTCTTTATTGTTCTTTTTATCTGTCTATATGTAACCAGCTGTTGTGTATATCTCCATGAAGAAAATAAGACTATTCAAAACCAAATGGAACATTGATGGGGTCTGTCCACTTTCTGCTTTGTTGCTGTACTTTCTAATTAGGTAAAAGTCAAATGAAAACACACACACACACACACACACACACACACACACACACAATTTTGTTAAGGTTTTTCCTGGTTTGTCCTGATGCTGTAATTTCAAGAGAAGTGGCTAATTTTAAAAAGGCATGAAGAGTTTTAGTTGAATCTAGGCTAAATTTGAGGGAACTAAAAAAGTTTATTAAGATTCAAGCTGAAAGACTATCATAACCAAATCCAAACGAAATACTACTCCTGGTATTTTTGTTGCTGTAGTTTATGTGTCTCCCCCCCCCGCCCCCGCTTTCACTGGACAAGGCAGGAATGGATAGAATTAAAGATACGTTTTAAGAGATCACTTACAAAACAAAAAATGAGCCAGGGACAGGAAGGAGAGTCCAGGATCAGATAGTATGGAATTGGAGAACCAAGGCTGCGAGTACTCTCAAGCAGGTGAAGAACTCTCAGGAGGAGGTGGGCCAGCGTCAGACTTGGGAGCAAATGGTTTGGCAAAGGGTTCTTTCTGAGCTGTTCCTCTCTTCAACTGGACTTGACCCTGGTGCTGCCTGGGATCTCCAGCATCTGCCTGGGTCAGCCTGCCACCAAA
Organism: Nannospalax galili; assembly: GCF_000622305.1. Classification (NCBI taxonomy): domain Eukaryota; kingdom Metazoa; phylum Chordata; class Mammalia; order Rodentia; family Spalacidae; genus Nannospalax; species Nannospalax galili. The sequence goes on from NW_008340588.1 coordinate 6,949,204, forward strand.
GGACCAGAAATAAAAGAAGGGCCCAGGCTCCGGTCACATCATTTAAGGCATGCTTAAAGCTACAGCTAACGAGCTACTTGCTGCATTTTCCAATTACACAATACGTTCCCTGGTTTTGTTTCTGTCTTTTGTTTTCTTATTTGTTTTGTAAGATTTATTTTTATGTATTCTTATTTTATTTATATTTCATATATGTTTGCTTGCATGTACGTATGCCTGGTGCCTACAGAGACCAGAAGAGGGTATCAGATCCCAAGGACCTGGAGTTATAGATGGTTGTAAGTCACCACATGGGTGCTAGGAAGTGAAACCAGGTCCTCTGCAAGAGCAGCCAGTGCTCTTAATAGATAAGCCAGCTCTCCAGCCTCACATTCTCTGTTTTACTTAAACAACTCTGAATAAGGTTTTCTGCCACTTAACTGAGTCTCATGTGACATAAAATCTTAGCTGCATTGTGAGCTAGCAAGTTCTGTAACACTACTAGTGGCCTAGTAAAGACTAGGTAATGATCTATCAAGAACTCAGGGATGGGGGTGATGAATCCAAGCCTGGAGGACTGTATTAGTTTCCAGAACAACTACAACACAAGCCACACACAGTGGTTAAACAACAGAAAATTACTTCCTCACAATCTCTGGGACTTGAAGCTTGGGGAGGGTGCCAGCAGTGGTTTCTTCAGAGGGCTTCTTTTTTGCCTTATAGATGACTCTTTCCCTGTGTCACCATGAAGTCTTCTCTCTGTGCCTTTGTCCCAACCTCTTCCTCTCGTAAGGACATCAGTCAAGATGGATCAGAATCCATACTAATGACTTTGTGTTAACTTAATCACCTCTTTAAAACCCTTATTCCAAATATAGTCACAGCAAGGTACTAGAGATTAGCACCTCAGGAATTTTCAGAGGATACAATGCAGCACATAAAAACACCACCCTCACCCTGGCCATTTACAACTCAAACATATAGGAAAATTTAGTGAAGAATGTCTAATCACCCTAACATGAATCGGAGGACAACCGGTCGAACACCTATTCATCATTATTGGCCAAGTAGCCTCAAGTTTTCCTCAAGAGCTCTTTATTGCACAGACTAGTCACAAAAGATGGGATGGGATGGCGGCTCCCAGGACCTCTGCAGTTAGAATCTGTGCTAGCATGTTGTACAACTTAATCCTACATATTTACTCATTTACTTTATCTGGTGGATTGCTATTTACTTTCCACCAGTTCATACAAAATGAAAGAGTTGTACAAACAGTGCTAATTGTTGCACTTTTCCAGTGGGGGGCACAGTGGGGCACGTGCTGTCTTTGGCATACCTGAAATGGGCTTTTCTGAGAAGTGGCCACAAATGCTTTGGTTAGACTTTAGGAGTTTGAACAGATCAAACAAGCATGTAATGAAAAAGTGTAGAGTAAGTGTGATGGCTCAGTGGGTAAAGGTGCCTGCCGCCAACCCTAAAAACCCTAGTTTGATTCCTGGGACCCACATGGTTGAAGGAGAGAACTGGTTCCCCAAGTTGTCCTCACAGATGCCCAAAATATACGAAAGAAAGAGTATAAAACCTTGTGCAAACATGTAAGCTACTATCAAACATAAAGTCTTTCTATAAGAGCAGCCAGGTTCTATCAACTCTGCCTGAGTACATGGAGAAGTAAGAGTTTGGGTTCCAAATTCCACTGTCAGCTGCTCTGGGAAAGAAAAGTCTATTGGTTCTAGTGCTGCTATCTTAGGTCACCTACCATCACTGGCTAGACTGACTACGTCACAACATGACACGGACAAGTTCATCTGAATGGCTCTATGCACATTTTTCACTTGTCAGCAAAAACCATTCCCAGTTTGAGCATCATGGTAAAGGATAAGGGCAGCCAGGGAGAGGGACAATCTGCTGTGTGATTTTTCAAAACCACAGTATCAAGTTAGATACTGAGTCAGAACTAGAAGCACAGCATCAAGTCCAGCAACTCATTTTATAGAGACAAGGAAAGAGAAGCTTGAGGGGGGCAAATGCAGCCACAAAGTCACTTGGCCAGTGCAAGGTCAAGGTGCTCTATTGGACTTAACAGTCATGTGCTATTTCCCTACCCAGGATAGGTCCCTGAACTGTGGTATTAATGTAGTTTTATAGATACCGCTCTGTATTTAGATTAAGGAAGTCCAGTATGTGTTTGTGTTGGCTTTGGAAGATGGCTGACATTTTAAACTTTCATATATTGTGGAGATCAGGTAAGAGGAGAGCAGAAAAATAAATGCCACCCAGCAGCTGTTCAATATTCTGGATCACAAAAGAAAGCTCACCCAGAAGCAAATGTATGCTTTACAAGAGGAAATGAGCCCAAAGGCAGTTTCTGCCGAGGAGATACAGATACCACATGATCAATGCTCAGGCAGAATAGAAGATAAGAAAGCATTTCCACGCTACCTGAGGACTGAAAGGAGGCTGCTTCTAGCTGGCTGACTCAGAGAGCCAGTGCTCAGATGTCTACTATTTGGAAGTGGAAAGAACAGAAATCAGGGAGGGGCACCACACACATATCAGTTAACACAGTGTGAGAACAGAAGTATCACACCACAGAGAGATGGACAGAGCCAGGCCCATTATATCCTCTCCACAGGTGCAGGCTGCAACTATCAGTCTTGCAAGTCTCCAGAGATGCCTGAGAAGCTTCCAGAGCTGGGCTTACCCACTAGGGGCCAGGAAGCAGTTCTGATCTTTTCCATTTCTTGGTCTCTCTTGCTATTCCACGTGACCCACCAGGAAGCATCTTCACCAGCAGAACCCACACTAGACATGGGGGTCATCTCTTCTTCTCAACTTTCACTAGCTTTCAGTCTTAATTTATTGCAATCTTTATTCTTAATGATAAATACCTTCTCTGTCTCAAGTGTAATCAAAGTTATGTATTTTTCAAAATAGGAAAAAGTAGTATAAGAATGATTACAGCAAACTCCTGTCCCAAATGTGCCAAGCATTTAACTCTCATAAGAATTTTTTTCTGTCGTTTTGAAATGAGTAACCGTATGAACAGTAGATTTTGTTCAAACCACTCCTGTCCCTCTTCCTGTGTCAGTAAAGAGGAATAGCATCAATTTCCATGACCTCTGATCCCTCTGGGTCATGTCTGTCTCTAATATCAACGTTCATAGCATATTCTCCAACTTTTTAGAACTTTTCTCGTTTAGTATCTCATTTATTCCTATCAATTTTCTGAAGTAGAAAGGGAAAGTGTTGTTATCAATCCTGAAAAACCAAGGTCATGAAAAATCAGACCTTACAAACTAAAGAACCAGCATTCAACTCGGTCTTCGGTCTAATCTCAAGCCCTTCCCCCATCATAAACCTTTTAGGGAAATTTGAAAGATGTTCTTTTACACACAGAGACACATGTATGTATACACACAAATAGAACTCTACCTTTAAAATTTATTTCACAAATGTATGCTTTAATGTTCTACCTATAACTGAAATATAGTGGATTTCCAACAAATCTCATTCATCAACTCAACAATACAATTAATAGTAACAACTCAGCAATAAAATAGTCCTATGGGGCTGGAGAGATGGCTTAGTGGTTAAGAGCACCGGCTGCTCTTGCAGAGGACCTGGGTTTGAGTCCCAGCACCCACATGGTGGCTAATAACAATCTGTAACTCCAGTTGCAGGGGATCCTACACCCTCTTCTGACCTCTGTGGCCACTGCATGACTTGGGTGCACTTACATATATGCAGGCAAAACATACATATAAAAAATAAAGAAAAATAGTTTAAAAAAGAAAACAGTCCTGATAGTTAATAGTAATTTAATTAATGGCAATGAAATAGTAATGCCATCTATTATGTTACCATCAATATTAATGTCTCATAGTAAAAGCAAACAAGACAGATGCCACACTACCCAACAATGTAGGGCTTAGGAAGATAGCTGGAGCCAGGCCTAAGTCAACTCATTGTCCTTTCTCTCAGTGTCCTAAATGGAATGAAATGCCTGGCCAGTGTTGATAACACAGGTCTATGGGTTAACACGCTACCACTAAGCACTACCATCCTCCATAGCAACCACAACACACAATGGCATGGTCCAAAGATACAGAATGTCACCAAAAGTTCACTCTTCCATTTGATAATGTCAAAGCTTTAATTCATATGTTGTTTCTAAAGGAAAGAAAAAGCTGGTTACTTGCTGTTTGCCTTTCTATAGACTACAGTTCAAACATGTTTTCAGCAGAGAAGCCAAAGAATAGCTGCTTAATATTTCAGAAATAAGAAAAAATTTTTTCCTTTAGGTTAGAAAGACTTTAGAGTGATATGTTACAAAATAGGTTTCTAAGGAGATTTCTTCTAGACGATCCTGCAAAATTAGGTAACTGCAACTTACTAAATATATCCATGAATATGTTGAAATATAATTAGCTAAATTACTTAGGCTTTTGATTTGTCTAATAAGAAGGCAGTAAACTGACACTGAATGAATTGAGACAATCTAACAGCTTCTTAGACACCAAATAGTGATTTGTGATGCATTTCATGATGTGTGGACATCACTCGATGCTTTCAGAGTCTGGTCTCTTTGCCTGTCTCTGAATCTCTCTCTCCCCTCCTTCCCTCCCTCCCTTCCTTCCCTCTCTCCAGCCCTTCCCCCAAAGATCAAATAGGGTCTTATACATGTTAGACAAATGTTCTACTAAGGTCCAGCCTTCTTTTTATAAGAAGATATTATAGTTACTACTCAAATCAGACTTGTTGGGTACAGTAGGGTATGAATTCTTAATTATATATTATGAATATGTCACTGTTAAATAAAAGGAATCAAGGCAGAGCCCATGGTAATTATACAAAGCATATTTTTAATCATTTATGTTTATGGTATTTAGGGAAAATATATAGCAATGCATACATAGGGATAAAAAGTCATAATGTGTACCCAATCTACTTGGATGAATACATCTCTTTAAAACATAGCTATAATTATTTACATATGCACATACATATATTTGGGTCTTCTGTAGTAGATGATTATATTTTTCCACTGTAATTAGACATCGGAATCAAGCTATTTTTCCAATAGAAAATACAAGCAAAAGAAAACCCAAAGAATACCTAGCACCAAGAAAGGGAAAGCCGAGCCGTTCTCCACAGTTGCTGAAAAGAATGCCATCATGCAATCCTTCTGTGCTCCCCATTACAATGTCCTCCATTCCCTTCTCTTTATGTCTTTTCCAAAATGCCATGTCTCATAAGAATTCAGGATGTATTCTGCCTCTCCCAGTTCGATATTTTTCTAAGTACATTGGTATATCTATGAAGATGTTTAACTTTGAAAATTTATTATTAAAATAATAAATAATAAATGTGCCAAAAATGCATTATTCTGAAATTCAGTTTCCCCCAACTTAATATCATATTTTGAAATCTTTCTGTGTTGACATATTGATTTAGTCTATTTAAATCTTGCATACAAAATTCCATCATATGACTGGACCATATGGAATGTACCCATTATGTTTCTCACTGTAAGAAAACCACAGGAAGCACACATGCATGACCTTTTTTTGCATATGTGTAAGTGTTCCTCTGGGCACATCTTTATCTCAAAATGCAATTTCAGTCCATTGGGAATATTTAACTTGAGATTACCATAGACTGTTAAGTTGGTCTCCACTGACTATCTAGGCAATAACCATGTAGGGGCAGTCTTCACTCTTGTCCAGTGCATACCCTGGCTGCCACCTTGGCTTGTGTGATAATGGGAATCTGGGGGCAATGTATAATCGTAAAGCTACAGAAGTTTACACAAGTCAGTTCTGTTCCCTTTAAGTCTGCAAGTGCTTCAATCAACCCAGATTGAAATTTTTAAATGCAAGTGCGTGCCACCACTCTGAAGATGGAAGAGAAAATCAAAAACAAAACCAACAACTGAAAACTCTGGATTGGTTTATATTCTCTTATAACAACAGCCTTTTTGTTCTGAACTATGAATAGCTCAGTTACAAGTAGTACTGTTATTAATAAGTCAGCCTGGCAGCTATGATATAATATGGGAATATATTTCCTTGCAAAGATGTTCTTTCAAAGGATTATAAGAGCTAAATTACTCCCTTTCATCTCCTGATCACTAATTCTTCTATTTTTGATATTCTATATCTCACAGTTTAGTAATGAGTCTCTAAACTTGAAATAGCTCTAAGAACCTTTTCCTGTGCATGTATTGATGTCTTTTAAGGCATAACGGGAAAGGAACAAAAAAATATAAATCTACCCACACATAAATAACAACAGCTATAATTACAATTATACTATATGCAAGCTATTACAGAGATAGCTTATATTCACAAGGCCTTAAAAATTGATACTAAGGGGGATTGAGTGATGACTCAGTTGGTAAAGCACTTGCCTTGAAAGGATGAGGACCTGAGTTCAATCCCCAAAATCCACATAGAAACAAAAATCAGGGTGTGGTGGCACGCCCTTACATTTAAAAATCTCAGTACTTCCCTGCCACCGTGGACTGTGCCCCCCAAACTGTGAGCCCCATCATGGTTTCCCTGCCACGATGGACTGTGTCCCCCAAACTGTGAGCCTCACCATGGTTTCCCTGCCACAGTGGACTGTGTCCCCCAAACTGTGAGCCCCACCATGACTTTCCAGCCACGTTGGACTATGTCCCCCAACCTGTCAGCCCAAATAAACCTCTCCTTTCATTAAAAAAAAAAAATCTCAGTACTAGAGAGGCAGAGATAGTTGGACCACCTAGGCTCACTAGCCAGCCAGCATAGCATACTTGGAAAGTTCCAGGCCAGTGAGAGGCTCTGTCTCAAAAAACAAGCTGGATAGGAACTAAGGAATGACACTGGAGGTTGCATTCTGACCTCCACATGTGGGCAAACACACACACACACACACACACACACACACACACACACACACACACGTAAACACACATAAACACAAAGAATTGGCACTAAGGAATATATAAATAATTTGCTTTATCTATGGTTTCTTTATAACTAGATGTGTTGTTTTCTTGTTTTTCCTTTATAAGTCCTATCAAATGGGCTGTACATATAAAATATGGCTTATGTGGCTTCTATGTACTGACTTGAAGAAACAAAAAACAATCAAAAGTTACTCATATTTTAATTTCAATGCTCTCTGGTTTGTTCAACTAACATGTAAAATCCAGTGTTGACAGAGTTGCACTGACCTAGCATCACCTTCTTACCCAACTGCTCATGTGTACCAGAAAACTGCAATCTGCACTTTTGGCTAAGAGTAAAACAAAACAAAACAAAATCAAAAGTCACTAATTTTGTGTTCTCTAATTAGAAAAGCTCTAATTAGCTCCATTCTATGTTCATTGTATTAACATAATAATTCTTCCAAGACCCACCTTACAGATCAAGACATCCTGGTAATTTTTACTGTGCCGATGAATCTTTCTCTCTCTCTCTCTCTCTCTCTCTCTCTCTCTCTCTCTC
>NW_008340588.1:6956702-6970870 GCF_000622305.1 Nannospalax galili
TAGAGACACAGAGGGAGAGAGACAGAGAGAGAGAGAGAATATGAAAATGAGTCTATTTAACTTTTTTTCTGAAACACTGGACTATGTTAAATTCAGGGTCTCTCAGCAATGTGGTAAAGGCTCATGTTCTTTCTTAGTGGCTCACATAGGCCAGTAAGGTACTGGGAGTCTCCAAATCCATACCTTCTAAAATCTGGTTTATTTAAAACTAGAATCAGTATAGTCTCTTTAGACACTTAATACTGAAGCTCAGCTTTAAAGACAGAACATCAATGCTGAAGAGCCAGGAACTGTATTTATCCCAGGAATCAAGTGCTGATCCCCTGTACTCCCGCCAGTACCTTACTGGGCTGGGCTGGGCTGAGCAGATCCAGTGTCAATAAATGTCCTAGTTGCTACAGATTTCCTATAGTTGTTCATCTTGGAATTTCTAGTTCACACACTGTGACTCATTAGCTCCTTTATAAATGGAATGCATCCCTATCTTTCTCAATTTTAGAAACATCATTGACTTTGCCACATAATTTTCTTTCAGTCAGATCCCAGTGAGCTGCCTGGGCAGATTTTACTGCTATATTTTTGCCAGTTAGAGCTGTCTTTCTACTGGGCTCACTTTACAAGAAGTTACAGGGAAATATGATATTTGGAACTACAGGATTCAGCATAGTAAAGTGCTTCTGTCTGCCTTTCATTGGACAGAAGTCTCTGCCAGGAGTTGAGAGGTCTACAGGGCCCCCAAACTGCAGTGAGGGACACCCTGCCTCAATCTGGCTTGATAAGATAATGGACTCTGCTGTGATGATTATAACTCAAATACAACCAGGCAAGGCTAATGTCAGATGGGTCTCAGGGAATGAAACCATATTACAGGATGGGAGAATTCAGAAGATCATTTACTAGTAGGAAAAGCAATACTTCTTTGGAGAACATTATTGTGTGGGTGGGACTGTCTAGCTGAATTTCCAAAAATTTTTTCAAATATTAAAATTTATGCCCTTTGACAGAGCAAGAGGGATGTAGCATAGTATTTTTTCTGATATCAGTGTTTTAAATACATGCTCTAATACCTCCTTTGAAAAATTACCACCTAAAAAAAGACTATTTTCAACAGCAGCTCTATGATCCTGAGCTTCCTTTGTCCACATAGTCATTTGCAAGAGGTATAACTCTTTCCTTATGAACTACAAAAAGTTCCTAAAGTAACTTTTCTAAGAAAAAAAGGAATATTTATTTATTTATTTATTTATTATCTCTTTACAACTGACTCTGGAATTTCTAAACAGAGGTACTAGAGAAGAATAAGATTTTATGTACAAGGTCACAACAGAAAATGAATTATCTTCTCTTTTATGCATCTAGGATGGTGCTAGTTATGTACTAAGCTTGGGAGAACTAAAAAACCATTACTCATGCTCTGTATTCATGGTATATTTTTAAATTTATCTGTGTGTGAGTATGTGCATGTTCATATGTGTGAGTGCACACACATGCATGTCATTGTGCACATGGGGAGTCAGAGGATGACCTTGGGTATCAGTCCTCAACTTTCACCTTGAGATAGGGACTCTTGTTCCCCACTGCATACACCAGGCTGGCTGGCCCAAGAGCTTCCAGGGATTTTCCTCTCTCTACCCCTGAGCCCAATGTATGACAGCCTGGATTACAGACATGTGCTACCACATCTGGCTTTACGTGGGTTCTGGAGATCTGAACTCAAGTGCTCACACTTATGTGGCAAGTGATTTACCCACGGAGCAATCTCCCCAGCCCTATGTTCCATGGTTCTAAAGAGCACCAGTTGTCAAAGATCAACAGAACTCCTGTCCCCAAATTCCTTTAAATTGAATATAATATGGTTTTCATTTAGTTTTGTTTTTTAAAGAACAGTATCTTAGAAAAAGGAGCCTAGAGACCGTAAGATGGTTCAGTGGATAGGGGTGTATGCCACCAAGTCTGATGACCCAAGTTTGATCCCTGGAGGAGAGGAGAGACCCTGTAGGAGGAGAGACCCTGTAGATTGACCTCTGACCTCTCCTATTCACCCATGCCTCCTGTAAACACACATACAAAAAGAAAAGAAAAAGGTGCCTAGACTATATTCGATTCTACTTTTTTGTATGCAAAATGTACAAACCATACATTCTATTTACTACTGATGAATTAAAAATAGCTTATACTCTGGGGCCAGCAAAATGGCTCAACAGGTAAATGCCCTTGCCTCACAAGCCTGAATATCTGAGCTTGAGCCTCAGAACCCATGTAAAAGTGGAAGAAGAGAACCAACTCCACAAAGTTGTTCTCTGACCTCCACACATGTGCTGTGGCACATGTAATCCCCAATAATAAATAAAGACAAAATTAAAAACTTGCACTCAAGTATTATAGAATAACAATAGTACCTGGCACCTCACCTGCTTCCTCTATCTTTGCTTTCAACTTGATTGAACACTTAGAGCTTTACATAGGTGCTCATGAATTCTAATACCTCTGTAATTACTGCCATCCAGATCTGCAGATGAATAAAACTAAGGCTCAGCCCATGCAGCATGCCCACGACAGCCCAGATAGGTAAGGAGCTGATGCAGATGGAAGCTGGGATGGGATCTAGTTCCAAACCTGAAGGACAGAAGACTTAAAATAGGGACATGGACTATTTTATCTCTAAAGCTACTTCAGATTAGCAGGTGAGCATTAATTTATCAAAATAGATACCATAAAAAGGAAAAACAATAATGTCCAATTGGGAAAAGAAAAAACAATCTCCATTTGAAGATGTTTCTGAGGAATGTTAGTTATCCTGAATATCCCAAGCACCTTGACTTGGCAGCTTTAATGATCTGCACATCATTGATTGTATTGCCATTTGCATTTTTATTAGATTCAAAGAACCTTGTGGTTATGAGAAACATAATACATCAGAAGATTGACAAAGAAATGATTAAAAATGAGCTGATCCTCTAGTATATACCAGTCACTGCAATGAAAGGCGGTCATGTTCCATCTCATTTAGCCTTCAGAAGGAATTCTTAAGGCATTAACCATATGCCTATTTACAGATGGCAAAACAGAGATACAAAAAGCTCTGTATACAAAAAACTTGTCAAATAACATAAGGGTCTAAATGGCAGTTCTAGGCCCTGAGCCTAGCAGTCTGACTCTGAGCCTATGCTTATTAGTATCTGCTATGTAAAGCAGTCTTTCATAAATGAGGCAGGAGGAACTCTTCCTCTTCCCAAACCAGAAGCTAATTTTTTCTTTGCCCCCACTTCCTTTTATTCCTGCTTCTACTTTTTCTCTGCTCTGCTTATGTCTTAGGTCCACTTATAAACTCTTAATGAGAGTGCCTTGCTCTGACAATGGTATTAGAGGATGCTTAGGAAGCCAACTCCCCGTGAAGCCCAAAGTGGAAACAAGCTACAGTAAATAGCACAGCACAATCATTGTAACATAAGTGGTTTCAAGCAGAGGGACACTAACTTAAAGCCATAAGTCATAGACTGACATTTCAATAAGGTCAGAAACGGAATGTTATCTTGGCAAGAGCTGTACTTGATTTTCCACAGCCCACTGCTCTTTGTAGCCTAGAAGATTTCCTTGGTGATCTTATCTATGCTTATGGTTTAAACTGTTCCAAATCTGAAACCCCATTTCTAACTTACAATAGTCAACTGTCTACTAGATACCTTGCAGAATATTCCAACTTCAAGTTAACCCCAACACTAAATTCAGGACATTACATGCTGCCTCTTCCTCAATTCCACATCTCTTAATTCCTATTACATATTGCATAGTTATCATACCCTAGCTGGACACATCAGGGACTCTACCTTCCTTCCCAAAGCACTCCTCTCAATTTCTACTGCTACTTCTGCAGTTCAAGCAGGTATCACCTCTCCTCAGCAGGCTCCCAGGCTCCAAGCCTCCCTTGCAGACTGCATAAGGCAGTGGTCATCCCATGTGAAAACTGACAGGCCTTGCTTGCTTTGAATCTTGCTATGACTCCCACTTGCCTCCGTAGAAAATACACATTGTTCATCCAAGCATTGGTCTGGCTTCAATAGCCTGTCTTTTCCAGCCTATTTAGTACCCATTCCCTGCATCCTATTAATCTGGAATTCTCTCAGCCTGAGTAATCCTTCAACTAAATTGAACAAACATGCACTGATTTTATTTTAAATACTGTAGAGTAGTACCTGCTCTCTTCTAGAGTACATATAACATAATTTCAAATGTACTGTGAAAATTAAGCCTTTAAAAACTTTTATTGTGATATATTATAACATTTATTTATTTTAGGTGGGGCTGGGGTGGTGTACACAAGCCACAGTGTGCATGCATAGGGTCAGAAGAGAACTTGTGGGGAATCAGTGCTGTACTTCCACCAGGTGGGTTCTAGAGACTAAACTCAGGTCATCAGGCTTGGTGGCAGGCACTTTCACCTGCTGAGTTATATTTTATAACAAACATTAGTTATTTACTTTTAAAAATAACTGATCCTCCCTAAATTAGAAGGGAGAAAAAGTTGCTTAAGGGCCACCATTGTTTTGTCTTTTAAGAAGTGAATTATTCCATTTCCATGCTATTTCTTCATTATGACCATTCTCCCTAGGCCATGAGGGCTGCTGTGAGTCTGCATTTAATCGGGAAACAGGCACTTATCTGTTTGAATTCAAGTACTTGGTTGAAAGGTAAAGGAAAGAAAGGGAGAAGTCTGAGAAGTGTGATTGCTGCAGGCAGTCACCACATGGCCAGATGAAAGGGAGGAAAGTGCCTAGCTCAGGCCTTCAGGGTGAATGGATCCATAGGTCAGACACAGAAGCTCATAGAGACTGCCTGAGAGAACACAGAGATCCCCTGAGCTGAAAAGGGCTCAGCATACCATAGTAGAATAATTCACAAAAAGACAAGTTTCAGAGACCTGTGGAAGGTTTCTGAGTCCCCAGCCGAGTACCAATCAGCACATGCATGTTTGGAAACCATCAGAGGCCAGGGAAACAGCCACCTGGAAGGACTGAGGAACAGTCAACAAAGGTGTGCATGAACTGGAAAGGGAGAGAAATGCCCTGGATCTTCACCTGTCTCCCTCTCCTCTGTGCACTGCATTAGCCCTGCAATTTGCAACCTTGGTTGCACACAGGAATCCTCCAGGGACTCTGGAAGGCACACACATGGAGTCTGATGTCATTTATCTAGGCCCATCCCTCATAGAAGAGCTGTAAAAGCCTTCCTGGTGAGTCTGCTAGTAGAGAGCCAATACATTAGCGGAATCCAGCAGAAGACAGGGTACCAGATCCAGGAAGATACCTGCAAGAATCAGTGTTCTTCCACACTGGGCAAAGGGGAGGTCAGAGGCACAGGAGCAAAGAAGGCACAAAGATGTGGGTAGAAACAAAGGAAAGGATGCGGAGCAAACAATGAAATTCTCATACATGGAGGTAGAACACCTTCCTCTTTGATTGTTACAGTTCTTTCTCCAATGAGCATAATGCACTGTGTGTGCCTTCCTGTGTCCTCTGCCAAATTGCAGCCCTGCACCTTCTACAATGTTCTGGGCCTTCCAGCAGTGTTCTCTACAGAAAGCCTCATAACCCTCTTGTTGCCTGCATCATCATCTTTCATGATAGCCAGCCTATTGGATATTTAGCTATTACTAAGTAGTAACACCTAGTTAACGATAGGTAACATTTTCCTCCCTCTAGATAGCACTGCATGGCAGAACTGACCTTAAATATAAGAATTTCTGAGCAAAGTGTTTGATTGAATAGATTTCTATATGTCCCTTAGAATGGAAATAGATTTAAATAGAATGGCATAGGTGATGATGAAACACAGGGTAATAATAGCTTGCAAATTTATGAATTATTTACTTTGGTTACAACCCTACTAATGGTTGTTCAAATATTCATCAAGGTAAATATACTGTTAAGATATATTTATAGCTCTAGTTAATAATCCTTACATAAATGGGATTAGAAATATACTCACTATAAATTCCAAAGTCTTATGATTTCAAATAAAAAGAAATTGACTTTTTTTAAGTGCAAATATTCAGCATTTTCCTATTTGCCTTGCAAAGTTACTTTCCAGATAAGGACAAAATGCAAGGTTACAATCAGAAATCATTTACTCTGTGTTTGTATGTGTTTTAGACTAATAAATGATTCCTTGAAACACAGAGCCCAAATTGTGGGACTGTTAAACAACTAAGTGGTTTAAAGCTGGTTGTACTGTTTTCAAAACTGTTTTCTTGTATGAATTCTTCATTTTGAAAACAAATAATTGTGAAAGCAGGGAGCTGGGGAGCTAGATCAGTTGGTAAAATGTTTGCCTCACAAGCATGAGGACTGGAGTTTAATCCCCAGGATTCATGTAAAAAAGGCCGACACAGTAGCAAATGACTGGGCTCCCAAGGCTGTCACCAAGAGAAACAGCCCGTTTGTGAGTACAAGTACAGGCCTAATCTCACTTTACCTATCAGACTATTTTAATCAATAATCCAATATGTTTTGTGTATATGTGTATATGTGAGTGATGTGTGTGTAAGCATATGTGTGTATGTGCATAATCATGCTTGTGAATGCAGGTGCACATGTGCCACGGCATGTGTGTAGAGGTTGGAGGACAGCCATGGGCACTGGTTGTCACCTTGTTGGAGATAGGGTCTCCATTGTTTTCATATTGTATCTGCCAGGCTAGCTGTCTGCAAGCTTCCAGGGCTGCTTTTCCCTCCTCTCTTTTCCCTCCTTCACAGTACTGGAATCACAGGCCCTTACACTGCTGTGTCTGGCTTATTTCTGGATTCTGAGAATTTGAACTCATTGAGTTCAAATGTGGGCAGCAAGTGCTTTTACCACCCCAGCCCCTAATTAATATGTTTTAACGGACAGAATTAAAATGCCAAAGAGGTGAATGACCTCATATTGATGGACTCACTGAGGCATTGGAGAGCAATGTTGAAACTACAGGAGCCACTTTTCTTCTACTACATCATTAAACATGAAGAAGGAGATGCTCTTTGTACATAAAACCAGAAAATTAAGGTTATATGAACTGTAGCTTTCCAAGTAACGAATAACTAATATACTTAGAAAGGAAAAGTACAAGTGTAAGCTCATGTAATTACCAGATACAGGAGACAGCTGACTGGGATTTTGTTATCAAAGTACACATCTCAGGGCTGGGGATATAGCTCAGTGCTAGAACACTTACCTAACATGCATGAGGCCCAAGGTTCAATCCCCAGCTCTGAAAAACAAGCAAACAAAAACCCAGAAAGAAAATATGTATTTCAAACAAGCAGAAGGGAGCTGTCCTTTTCTAGATGTAAAAAGAGCCTAGAATTCTCATGGTATCAGACAGTGCTATGCAAACTGCTGAGGGAGAAAAGCAATAAATAGGCTTACCCACCTGAAAAGCTGTGAACCACAACAATGACCAGGCCAGGAAAATATCCCTAAGGGTGTAACAGTGGCACCTTTATAACTTGGGGGTTATCAATAGCTATCTAATTGGACTTAAGACCCACTCAACAAGGGGTAAGTTCTTGAGTGGTGCTGTAAATGTAGACAAACCTTGCCATGACTGGAGAGGCTATAAACACTAGAGGAGAACCTACTATTGCCACTTCTTTTTTTTTTAAATGTATTTATTATCTTTATTTTATATGTATGAGTGTATTGCCTGCATCAATATAAACACACTCCTGTCATGCATTGCCTAAAGAGGCCAGAAGAGGGTGTCAGAGCCCCTGGAACTGGAGTTACCATGTGGGTACTGGGAATCCAACCCTAGTCCTTTGCAAGAGCAGCCAGTGCTCTTAACTGCTGAGCCATCTCTCCAGCCCCCTACTGCCACTTTACTTTCTTAAACTGATGGAATTTCTAACTGTATTCTAAATATTTATCTTTATATCCACAGCCAAGTATCCTTTCACCACTCATCAAAGAAGCTTCTTTTTGTAAGAGATGGAGACTATTACAAGGTTCCACAACTGGTCAAAATGCAGAGAATAAGGGACCATGGGGTGACCAGCCCCAATTGATACATCTACAGTGTAATCTCTATACCTAAGGCTTAGGAGCATAGGGAAAGAGGGAATGGAAAAAAATTGTAAGTCAGAGGAAAAAGACACCTGCTGCTAGATAGTGTCTTCTAGATAGGACAGGGAAGCTGCACCTGTGAAATCTCAGCAATATGGTTGCCTAAACCAGATAACTAGATGTGCCTAATGGCAAGACTAGTTGACAGACCAATGCAGACAGGGGAAATTTCACAAGGTCCCACCCGCTAGATGAAGAACTACAGGCAATCAATGGCTACTGAGGGAGAGAGAACTAGTTATCTCCAGGGATGAATTTCCTGATAGGTTATTCAATCCCACATGGTCAGCCCTAAACACACACACACACACACACACACACACACGCATGTACCACTAAATGGATCCTGCATTTTTATGCAACAATAATAAAGAAAAGGCCACAAAATTGAGAGGAAGTGTGGTAAAGGATGCAGGAAGAGTTGGAGGGAAAGAAACTGTGTAGATACAGTGCTAATGTGTGAAATTTTCAAAAAATAAAAAAGGAAGTATGAAAAAAGAAAAAAGAAGCTCATATAACTTATTTTAAAATATAACATATATATGTATCTCTATACTGAATCCATTTTCAACTTATGCTATTGACTGGATTAAATAATTCTGTCTAGGAATTCCACTCACTGCTGCCACTTAACTAGACATGTTCTTGGGAATAAATCACTGATTCAAGAGATACTTTTAGCAGTGAGACACACTCCTACACAGGCTCCAGAAAACCAGTTCATCATGGTCCATGTACTGGACTCAGAGAACATGAACACAGCTGGCCCAAGGTGGAGGGCAGTTTCATCCTTACCACTATAAGTCCCTTTCAGAACAGATCCATTACTGAACCCCAGGGACTTGTGGTCTGGGAACCATCCACACAGTGCCTGGATTTTAGTGACAATGAAAGATCAAAGATTTAAGTAAATGAACAAGACACAGTCTTCCAAAGCAAAACCAAACCAAACAAGGAAAAATGCTCACAACTGTTTTGGGGGAACATGAATCTCATTTAAACTTTAAATTAGAAAATGTTTTCTGCAGTTGAAAGGAATAAGTATCAATGTTTTCCAAACCTTACCACTGTCTATTTCTCCTCTTTCATTTTATATAGCAACAACAACAGATTTGAAGATTATCGCACATGCACAAACACATGTAATTGCTTTTAGTGATGTCAACTTAATATTTTATATTATACATTTTTTACAAGGTAAGAATAGCTAAGTGTAGCTGACTCCACATTTCAGAGCAGGGAAATATAAAGAGCAAGGTACCATCTAATCTGCTTTGCATAAACATTAATAGTAAGAAATACTACACAACCAGAAATAATACACATTTATCAAATTTTTTTACTAAAAGGGTAGTAATAGGAAATTATAGGTAAAAGGCAGATTTTTAAATTGTCCATGTCTTCAAGCCAATTGAAACTGCAAAAATTAGTGTAACTAAGGGAGGGGAAGTTATATACAAATTTCTTCCATGTAATATCATGGATCAGGGGATTATGCTATACTATATCACAGTTTTATTAAATATAAGTCATCTTTTCTCCTTTTCTTTCCTTTTTTATTTTCCCATCAGTGCTGAGGATCAAAGCCATGCTCACCAGTGCTCTATCACTGAGCTACATGCCCAGCCTCTGGTCTTCTTTATACACCACATTTTCCAGCTCTATCTATAGAAGTAATCTGAGAATAAATGAAGGCTGGAGAAAGACAACCCCCTTCATCCACTAAAACCCTCTTTCATAAGTGCTGCACACAGGCAGGCCCCTCAGTGTCCATGAAATAACACAGTCCACTAAGTTGATGTTTCCATACCTGAAACATTTATTGTAAGTCCCTTAGCCCATAGCTAAGTAGCCTATAGATTTATTCTGCATGGTGGAAGGGAGGGTGTAGCCTCTTTTTTGTTTGTCTTAGATAATCCAGCCAGGTCCATGCCTACCTTCCTTTTGTTTCTACTTGAAGGAGGAAAAGCAACAGAAAGCTTCATCCCCACCCCAACCCTAGGGTCCCACACAAAGCGTAATGCCATTAAATATACTGAAAGGAGTTATAAAGTAGAAAAGGTTCAATTGCTGAGGAGCAGTAATAGTAAGCATTTTCTTACCTGATGTGGCCAATCAATTCAATAAGCTTGTGACTGAAAAAGTAAGCTGTGAGTTCAGACACGTGGCTCAAGACTGAACAGACCCCAAAGAGGGTTGTAGTTCCATTCAGGTCTTCCAAATGCCAGTAGAGAAAGGTGAAGACAAAGCCATATCCAAAACCCATGAACCAGGCCACAAACAGCACCGAGCCATACTGCACACTGCAGAGCAGCTTGATCAAGTCCCAGAAGTTGAAGGCCTGTAAGTGACTTGTGGCAGTTGGGGTATCCTCAGAGGACTCTGTGGAGTTGTTCCTTTCCACCTGAGGGATCTCCACCTCTTTCCCTTTACTATCATTGTTTTTGAAGTGGTTGTAGCGGAACCGGAACTGAGTGGCAACAATCAAGGCCATGGTCATGAGAACGCCGAAGACGATGAAGACGATCTGGTAGTTCCTGTACTCAGGGGCCTTACAGCCCTTCCCATCAATGAGCACTTCTATGTGGGTGTAGTCGATGCCAATGCCCACAGACAGCATGGCTAGGCCCCAGCCCAGTGAGCCCCACATGCGCTGCAGCCCATAGCGGTCTCGGTGTTTTCCCAGGTACTGGAGGGTTACTGTGTCCACAATGGTGACTGAAGAGGCACTGAAAAATTCTCCTATTATGACCACTACCAAGATCACCAAGAATATTGCCTCCACTTCTTGTTGATCATAAACAAGGCTGACTTGGTCAGATGGTAGAGGTTTGGAGGTGGTGACAACAGCAGTGGTTGTCTCCCTGGTGACATTTCCTGTGGGAGCAAGGGTCACTGTGCTTGTATTCAAAATCAAGTCTATAACACTGTCAGTAATTTTAGGTGTCTGGGGCTCCAGCATGGGTTCACTGGTCAAGACCAAAGCTGTTGACAAGAGATCAGTGTCTGAGACATTGGGCCCTGTTTGCGGCATCAATGACAACAGGTTCCTTTTCTCTCGAATTTTTGGTGGTGTGGTAAAGAAAGAGAGAGTAGAGGAATTCACAGGCAGGACCGTTACTGGGTGACTTACATTGGTGGGGCGAGCTGTTGGGGGAATCTTTGGTACACATCTCAAGGTAGCAGGTTTGACAAAGCCGATGCCCAGGTTGAATAAAACCCAACACAAAAGTGAAAAGAGAAGGACAATTTTGCCTTTTTTGAAACGATCTGCAACTACACCCCAAAAGGGGGCACTGCAGAATTCAATGAAGTATCGAATACCCACCAGCAGTCCACTCTGGCTGGGGGACATTCCCAGCTGTTTATAATATACAGGCAAAAGTGGGTAAAGAGAGCCATAGGCAGAATAAAAGAAAAAATAAAAAACCTTGGAAATGAGAAGGTCATTGTTTATTTTCACACAATGTTTCTCTATCCAGTCTATTTCCTCCTCGGGGATAGCAGAAGTTTCTGTAGAGGAGGGTGTTTCATTGGAAGATGGTTCTGGTTCCCTGGAGATGCCATTGAATGGATCAGCAAGCACATATTTTCTCTTCTGTTCCTCTTCATCATCAGTTAAGATAGCAACTTTATCATCTGCAGCCATGGCTTACCTCCACCATTGGAGAGTTTATGACCTCCAAAATTCTGACTGGTGATCTGAAAAGTAAAATTGTAAAATGAGCTTATAAATCATATCACAGGCACAGCACTTTTCCTTGCAAAGAGGGCCACAATTTCAAGCTGCAGGCTAAAATCACAATTGGAGAGTTCTAATCACTTGTTACAACCACACAATCCAGCTATAGGAAAATATCTTTTAAAAAATTAAATACTTTTTGTGGCCACTGACTCATTACCTCTTTTCAACAGCAAATTTAGAGCTCAGATTCCCACTGTCCTCTCATTGATTCCCAGGGAAAACATATGGGGATTATGTCTAAACCAACATAGGAGATTGAAAATAGGCTGTCGCTAGCTTTTGCTTTTACTATTCAAACAAGTCCACTGTGTTATGGGGCCTAAAATGCCTTAGAAATTAAAGTAGCTAAGATCAGTTCATTTCCAGAGGAAAAACAGAAAGCTGCTTAACTACAACCATAAATGTAATGAGAAAGAGCCAACTGTACTGCCATGCATGGAGCTGGTTGACAGAGAAGAATCCGTAAGGATGCAGTCTTGCCATCACTTATGTTATACACAGTGCTCTAAAGACTCACTTAGGCATTGTTCTACCCAAACCAACTTGGGAAGGAAAAGGTTTATTTCATTTTACAAGTTATAGTCCATTACTGAAGGAAGCAGAAGCAGAAACCCGGAAGCAGGAACTGAAGCAGAGACCATGGAGGAAGGTTGCTTACTGGTTTATTCAACTAACTTTCTTATACAGCCCAGGCCTACCTTTATAGGGATAGCACCACCTACAGTGGGGTGAAGCTTCTTATATCAACTAGCATTTAAGAAAATACCTCATAGACATGAAATTTTTCAGTAAAGGTTCTCTCTTCCCAGGTGACTTTTGTTTATGTCAAGTTGACAAAAACTAATCAGTACAGGGATTAAGTTTAAGAGAATACTGCCAAAAAGATAACATCCATTGAGGGCTGGGGTATGGCTCAGTGGTGGAGCATTTCTTACTGTGTCTGGGTCCCTGGGTTTGATCTACAGCATAAGCATACATACACAGATAAAAACAAATTCAATCTCCCAGTGTTTTACAAAAACCCAAAAACATTTATTGAGCTCCTACTATGCAGGGCCAAACATAAAGAGTTTTACATATATTAATTCATACTCATTTAACATGCCTCATTTTACAGATAAGAAAAATGAGGCCCAGAAAGCTTAATTAATAACTGTGTCTAACCTACAGCCCTAGGCTGCTTGCATTCTAGAATAGCTATGAATATGGCACAACGCATTTGAAGACGGCAAGGTCATTTCGCAGTATCAAAAGGTTGGACAACACTAGTTGGGCATGGTTATGCACACCTTTAATCTAATCCCAGCACTCAGGAGACAAAGGCAGGTGGATCTCTGTGCATTCCAGGCCAGCTGGGACTACAGGAAGACTCTGTCTCAACAGTGAAGTAACACAGACTCAGAAAAACAAAAAAATGTATGTTCTCCCTCATTTGTGGATTCTAGCACCGAATCCTTATGAGTGAGTGCATATCCTGATGTATCTGAAGGAACCAGGATTACGGAAGGGAACCAGGGAGGTAAAGGTAAAGAAGGATCCTGAGAGATAAGGATAGTAGGAGAAAGGTGCTGCTGAGGGAGAAATACACAAAAAGGGCAGTAAAGGGGAAGGGAAGAAGGAGGGCTATACAAAGAACTATGGGAATAAAGGAGGAAAAAATTCTCAGCATACACAGTAAAAGAAATGGATGGATATCTAAAGGTATAGGAACCACCAAAACTAAACCAAGAAGAGATTAACAGCTTAAACAGACCCATAACACATAAGGAAATTGAAACAGTAACACAAACCTCCTGACTAAAAAAAACCCCAGGACCAGATGGATTTACAGCAGAATTCTACCAGACATTTAAAGAACTACATCCAAACTACTTAATTTATTCAAAAAGATAGAAATGGAGGGAGAACTTCCAAATTCCTTCTATGACACTAGCATCACTCTTCACTCTAATACCAAAGCCAGGTAAAGATACAACCAAAAAAGAAAACTATAGGCCCGTATCTTTAATGAACATAGATGCAAATTTCTCAACAAAATAATTGCAAACCACATGACAACACTCATCAAAAAGATCATCCACCATGATCAAGTCAGCTTTATTCCAGAGATGCAAGGATGGTTCAATATACATAAGTCAATAAACATCATAAATCATATGAATGGGCTCAAAGACAAGAAACACATGATCATCTCAAATAGATGGAGAGAAGGCCTTTCAACATGCATTTATGTTAAAGTCCTAGAGGGAATTGGACTGGAGGGAACATACCTCAACATAATTAAAGCCATATATAACAAACCCACAGCCAACATCATTCTAAAT